>NC_041394.2:128709535-128859535 GCF_900747795.2 Erpetoichthys calabaricus
GTAGTACTAACAGCAGCTAAAATGTATTTGGATCATCTCTCGGTAGTAGATCCCTTTTGAAAGGCGCTACACGACGGCTGTGGTATAGAAATTACACTTCCTATGTGAATGTCCAAATTTCTGCCTGTGGTAATGTGCCTTACTGGCATTACCAGCAATTAAAGAAAATTAGTTTTGTGTCCTCTGCAGTGTTAAGATAGAAAGGCTTTGGTTTGGGATAAAATGAAAAAGGGTATAAAGAAACAAAACTTGCCTTTTTCTTTTATATAGCATAGAGAGACGTCTTTGCTGACGATATGAGCGCCTTTTTGGGGAGCGTCGCAGCGGGTCTCGTGTAGTCTGGAGAGACGGCCCTGCCATTAACCGGCCAGGATGGCACTGTCGGTCCTCCACTCCTGTGCATGCCTCCCACGACCTCATAACCCTATACGTGCAAAAGAAAGTGCGAAGTGCCTTAATATTAGTTTGCCGCGGTCTAGAAAAGGGATCCCGTGTTTGCAGTTGTCTGGGCTATATCTCAGGGGAAGGAGGAAAAAAATTAAAAGTGCTTACTTTCACTTAAGGCAGAAGCGCAGTCAGCGTCTCAAAGGCCGGCACAGCTACGTGCGCACTGGCTGCTCGACTTTTATAGTATTTTTGCATGGCAGGAGACGCCACTTTTTGCAGACATGTTCATATCATCGCGTGCCTATGGAGGGATGACGTGGAGCCAGTTAATTGGTCGGCGCGAGGGTGCCGAATATAAAAGGAATTGCAGCGCCTGACAACCTTGCACTATGTGCCTGTGATTTAAGAGAAAAATAATTCTGATAAATGAAAACGCTGCCCTTCTGTGCTTAACGGGCAGAAGGTCCAAACAATTCCCAAGTCCAACACTTTACATGAAGAAGTCTGTACATCTTCTTAGATGTAAACTCTCCATCTTCTTAAAATAATTGATTACAAAAGCAACCTTGAATGTTGCGTGGTTTTAGTGACCTGAACTCACCTTAAGGGACAGTTTAGAAAAAAGCAAAGCTGTTTTCCTCATCTCTTCTACTATCAAGTACTGCCAACTAAAAAAAAAGTTACAATGTGGCAGTTTCTGCGACAGTCATGTGGACGAATAAATGAAACTTCTCTGTCAGAACGCGCCTAGTGGCGGACAGCTCAGCGCTGTCGTCCAGAGAGGAAGGCTGGGAGAGGGCGACGCGGGGCGCAGTTCTATGGGATAGATCGTCGTGTTTGTGTTTACTTCTTTTTAATATCAGTAAAATAACTCTCACACAAATAATAACAATTCGTAAAGACGATATAAAAATGGCATCCACAAACGAAGTGATTGGTTCCTGCATTATAATCTGTTCTGTGGTCATACGTAATTTCCATATCGCGTGGTCATACGTAATTTCCTTTTCAAACGCGAAAAGAATTTATATATATAGATTTTTAAAGTTAGTCCTGTTTCACTACTAAGCAGGCAGCGCCATGGGGGACAGCTAGTATTAGATAAGGGAACCAGAGTAAACATATAACATTATTTCTAAATTGATACAGTATGTAATCTATTTAAGTAATAAAATTATTCAACTCCTGTATTGACCACATCAAAATGGAATTTCCCATTAGTTACTCACTTGAATAGCTGAACAAATTTAATTGATAATTAGACTCAAGTGATTAAATACAGTCAGAGATGATTGCAGTAAGCCCTGACAAATCTAAATCTCATAGTGATCCTAACAATGAGAGTGAAGTAGTAGTCATCATTAGATTTCTAGAAGAACTCTATGTCCCAATCTAAGAAAATTCTGTAACAGATGAAGGAAAAATTTGTTGAAATGTACCAATCAGGAAAGAGTTACAAAGCTATTTATAAACTCCTGGGACTCTGCCACACCTAGTAAGAGTCATTATCTCATTGGTGAATCATCCCAGGAAAAGCCGTCCTGCCAAATTATCCCAAGAGTACAGCAATGACTCTTTAAAGAAGTCTTAAATGATCCCAAACAACACCCACATATCCAATCTTAACTAAGATTAGTGTTAATGACTGCACAATAAGAGAGAAACTGAGTGACATTCATGGAAGAATAGCAAGGCAAAGACATCTGCTATCATTTGTAAAGAAACACTTGGATAAAACCTTTTCGGATAATGTTCTATAGACAGAAGGGTCAAAAGTAGAACTCATTAGACAGTATAGGTCCCACTATATCTGGCATAAAGCTGATACAGTGTTCAATGATAAGACCATTATACCTATAGTAAAACATGGGGGTTGGTAGTCTGATGGTCTGGGGATGCTTTACTGCCTCAAGACTTGCCATTATTGAAAGAATAATGGATTCTGCATCTTTCTAGAATATTTTTAAGGAAAATTTCCAGTTATCTGGCCATGGCCTGAAGCTGAAGTGTGTTTGGTTTATACAGGAGGTCAATAACCCAAAACACAAAGGAAGATTACTAATGAATAACTCAGAAGAAACAAAATAAAACTTTTGGAGTGACCTAGTCAAAGTTCTGTACTAAACCTAATGGGAATGCTGTAGTTGGACCTCAGATGAGTCCATTCTGGAGCAGAGGAGCAGAGATTGCAAAGTTTATACTTGCAAACCTACAAATGTGTCTAAATTAAGGCAGTTCTGCAAAGGCGAGTGAGCTGAAATTCCTTAACATTGATATGAATGATTGGTATCAAATAATAGGAAAGGTTTAGTTGGAAGTATTGCTTGTTAAACACAACCAAATATTGAAACAGCAAGGCAATTGCTTTTTTACATGAGTGTCTGTAGAATTGGATAACTTGATTTCCTAAATAAAGCAATAATTGAAAAACTGTTTTGTGTGTTGACCCCAGTTCTCTTTCTCTAATATTGTATTTTTCCTTCAGGTCTGAGGCCATTCATTGTTTAAATATGCAAAAAAGGAAGATATTAGGATGTGGCAAAAACTTTCTCATAACACTTTATATCTAAATTAGTGGATTATGGATATACAGTTAGGTCCATAAATATTTGGACAGAGACAACTTTTTTGTAATTTTGGTTCTGTACGTTACCACAATGAATTTTAAATGAAACAACTCAGATGCAGTTGAAGTGCAGACTTTCAGCTTTAATTCAGTGGGGTGAACAAAACGATTGCATAAAAATGTGAGGCAACTAAAGCATTTTTTTAACACAATCCGCAATCCAATTTCAGAGGATCAAAAGTAATTGGACAAATTAAATAACTGGAAAAAAAATGTTAATTTCTAATACTTAGTTGAAAACCCTTTGCTGGCAATGACAGCCTGAAGTCTTGAACTCCATGAACATCACCAGATGCTGGGTTTTCTCCTTTTTAATGCTCTGCCAGGCCTTTACTGCAGTGGCTTTCAGTTGCTGTTTGTTTGTGGGCCTTTCTGTCTGAAGTTTAGTCTTCAACAAGTGAAATGCATGCTCAATTGGGTTAAGATCAGGTGACTGACTTGGCCATTCAAGAATTTTCCACTTCTTTGCTTTAATAAACTCCTGGGTTGCTTTGGCTGTATGTTTTGGGTCATTGTCCATCTGTATCATGAAATGCCGCCTAATCAATTTGACTGCATTTAGCTGGATTTGAGCAGACAGTATGTCTCTGAACACCTCAGAATTCATTCAGCTGCTTCTGTCCTGTGTCACATCATCAATAAACACTAGTGTCCCAGTGCCACTAGCAGCCATGCATGCCCAAGCCATCACACTGCCTCCACCGTGTTTTACAGATGATGTGGTATGCTTTGGATAATGAGCTGTTCCATGCCTTCTCCATACTTTTTTCTTGCCATCATTCTGGTAGAGGTTGATCTTGGTTTCATCTGTCCAAAGAATGTTTTTCCAGAACTGTGCTGGAAAAATTTTTAGATGTTCTTTAGCAAAGTCCTCTAGCCTTTCTATTCTTGAGGTTTATGAGTGGCTTGCACCTTGCAGTGCACCCTCTGTATTTCCTTTCATGCAGTCTTCTCTTTATTGTAGACTTGGATATCGATACGCCTACCCCCTGGAGAGTGTTGTTCACTTGGTTGGCTATTGTGAAGGGGTTTCTCTTCACCATGGAAATGATTCTGCCATCATCCACCACTGTTGTCTTCCGTGGACGTCCAGGTCTTTTTGCGTTGCTGAGTTCACCAGTGCTTGCTTTCTTTCTCAGGATGTACCAAACTGTAGATTTTGCCACTCGCAATATTATAACAATTTCTCGGATGGGTTTTTTCTGTTTTCACAGCTTAAGGATGGCTTCTTTCACCTGCATGGAGAGCTCCTTTGACTGCATGTTGTCTGTTCACAGCAAAATCTTCCACATGCAAGCACCATACCTCAAATCAACTCCATGCCTTTTATCTGCTTAATTGATAATGACATAATGACGGACTTGCCCACACCTGCCCATGATATAGCCTTTGAGTCAATTGTCCAATTACTTTTGAGCTCTTGAAATGAAGGGATTGTGTTAAAAAAATACTTTAGTTGCCTCACATTTTTATGTAATCGTTTTGTTCACCCCACTGAATTAAAGCTGAAAGTCTGCACTTCAACTGCATCTGAGTTGTTTCATTTAAAATTCATTGTTGTAATGTACAGAACCAAAATTAGAAAAAAGTTGTCTCTGTCCAAATATTTATGGACCTAACTGTAAATGGAGAACAGAAAATGTCAGGATTCTTAGACTCCTGCAAGGGTACACTAGAAGTACCAGAGCCAACGAAAAAACTCGTAAATCCAGCCCACCTTAAATCCCTTCGCACCTCTCCGTCAGTGTCTTTTGTCTTCTAAATGTGTCGATAAGCACAAGCAGCCTGCTATACCATCCTCCCCACCGCCTCAGAATGGGCAAGAAGTTCTCCCAGTTCCTGCCTTGATTGATTATCTGCGAGTGAGCTGCCCAAAATCCATCCATCCATTATCCAACCCGCTATATCCTAACTACAGGGTCACGGGGGTCTGCTGGAGCCAATTCCAGCCAACACAGGGCGCAAGGCAGGAAACAAATCCCGGGCAGGGCGCCAGCCCATCGCAGGGCACGCACACACTAGGGACAATTTAGAATCGCCAATACACCTAATCTGCATGTCTTTAGACTGTGGGAGTACCCAGAGGAAACCTACGCAGGCACGGGGAGAACGGGAAGCGAACCGGGTCTCCTAAATGCGAGGCAGCAGCGCTACCCACTGCGCCTCCCTACCCGGAATTATAAGGGGAAATAATTTGATGTGTGTTTTGTGTCTACAACAATCTATGTAAACACATGGTTAAAACAGAAACATTTTTCATGTTTTAGTAATTAATGACAAAATGTAGACATGAACTATATAATGTGTGAAGACTGATGGCCAAATATCAAATAAACACTTTCACAAAAGATGCAAGTACAATACAATAGCTTCTGTGGTGCTGTGGTTAGAATTGCTGATTTATAATCCAGAGGTTGTGAGTTCGAAACCAGCTCCCCGGCAAATTTACTGTTTTGAGTAGTAAGCTATTCTTATTGTTAGTATTACACAATAAAAGCATACATTTGATTTGTGTCTGTAACAGCCGATGTAAATTTATAGCACTTGTAAAAGTTAGCGTTTTTTTTTTTTTTTTCACCTTTATTTTCTTAGTCACGATCATGATACAACACGCCCCAGATCTGACGCGGTTACTTTTTATCTGAAACTGGGAATAACTGTAGATGTGAGTGGTGTTTTGAGACAATAGAACTGGAAATTCCCTGAACTGGAGGGATAAAAGCTGCCACACAAACGCTAGTGAATCTGCCTTCTTTGTATCTCACCATCACTTGAATTCTTTATAATTCAGTTTTATTGAGTGTTCCTGCTCACGCTGAATTAGTATGTACCTTATGGTCCATGATGTCAAAGCCGCACTGACAAAAAAACAGAGACAGAGGTATAGATGATATTTGAAATAACTTATTTTATGACCTGTATAGTACATTTCGGAAAACATTGTGGCACTGATGCAATATTATTCATATTATTCATATTCATTCGCATGCCTTCTTGCGGTTGTAATCAGTGACCGCGTTTTTTTTTTTTTGAACTTGCCCATGCATTCTCTTCATTTTGGTGCATGGTGCTGTTTCTTTTGCACTCCAGGACATGCAGAGGAAAGAATAGTACAGCGAGGTCAGTTCCGCACTATATGCAATCATCAGATTCAAATGTTAATAGTTTCCACACACCCAAGGACAGTCCTTTCTACGTTTACGACATGTGTACCTGTTGCAATGTACACACTTTCACAGAAATACTATTTTGTAGCACATCATAGTGTACTGTATGTCATGTCATGGTGGTGTATTATAAATTAGGTAGACCAGCATTCCTAGAATCAGTTAGTGTTTATTTAAGTATTAAGCACTGTGAAGGTGGCATAATAGTTGACACTAGGTGTGTTTGTTCTAGCATGTCACAAATGGAACTACTTTAAGAGTTTATCGAGAATGCTGTGAAAAGCAAAAAAACTTATAGGAATAAGCTATCCTGTGGATGAAAACAGCTTGTGGATCAGAGGAGTCAAAGGGAGAATTATGAACACAAACAGATGGGCTACAACAATGCAAATCAGTGTAAATTTGAATTCAACATTGATATCATAAGTTTTACGAAAAAAAATAAAATAAAAAAGGTTCTAGACTTTTTTTTAAATGGGCTGCAATTGATGAAAACCATGTCAGTGCTGATGTTGTCAGTGAAAAACAGGAAAGTACATCTTCCATGAGCACAGTGCAATTAAACTCTTGAGGAATGTAAAAAACTTATTTGGTTGGACAGATCAAGTTTCTGTTGCATCAGGCAGAATCAGAATTTGGTACAAGCAACATGGCTTAATAGAACCCCCCATGTTTTCTTGTGAAAGTCTAAGCTAGTTTTGGCAGTGTGATAGAATGTTATCCTGGTACATATCAAGTCTCCTGATTGTGAAAAAACGCATTTGTGGTGTGTGGCAGTGCATAAGTTTTCTCTTTAAATCCATGTGCTCATGCTCTGGGCGGGTGTAGGTGCATGTGGTAGCATGGATGAGCGGCTCTGGGGTGTTAATGAGGAAATCGACGGATCCCGCATTCATGTGCAGAGGATCCCAGTTTAGCAGATTTACTCATTAGCTTTCTGGGGAGCATACAGTACTGAGGCACCCTTTCCCGCTGAGTTATAAAAGCTGGACAATGAGGGAACTTGAAGAAGGAAGGAAGGGAGGAAGGACAGAAAGATTAATGAAGAGAAGCAAGATCGAAAGAAGCAGGTGTGAGGAAAGTGGTTGGGAATTGGCCCCAAGAGGAGTGAGCTGGCAGTGCTAATGATCAAGGTCACTCCTTCTGAGAACCCCGGAGCAGAAGCTATCAATTGCTATGAGTGAGCTCTGCTGATGGCAGAGGAATGGGTGCAGAAGAAAAGAGCAGGGCTTGCTGGGTTTCTCACTGAAAGGAATGGGAATGTGCTTACTGGTGGATGTCGCCAGACATATATGATCACCTGGATGGTCCCAGAAACATAACAACAATTATTCATAATTTCAATGTTCTGCACCATTACCGGATTTCAACCTAATTGAGCATCATTAGGATGAATTTAAAAGGGCTGTTCGCACCAAGATTGTGCAGCCATCTTTTTGCAAAATATAATCATTTTCACATGATACAACATTCCTGAACAGTGATTCAAGTGCTATGTGGAATCCTTCATTAGAGGAGCAACATGATACTAGACAGGAGTACCCATTAAACTGGCAACTTAGTGAATTTTTAAGCCGAATGGTTGCTCTGAGGTTAGGGATGTGTGCCAGCAATCGCAAGCTTGCCAGTTTGAATCCTATAAATGCCAAAAGTGACTCTACTCTGTTGGGTGCTTTAGCAAGGCCCTTAACCTGCAATTGTTTTGTCCTGGGTACAAGGTTAATCTGCATCCATCCCTGCAAACATATCCTCCAATTTAAAGGGACATCTTGGAGGCTGGTGACAGAATTAGCTCTCCAGTCACTGCAAAAAAACTCACACTGTTCCAGTGTGGGGCTGAGGTGTCATTTGCTGCACTTGGGTCCCAATTCAGGTCGTTCAGCATGTGGTGGGTGCGGCAATGCACTATCAATGCATGCTCCAAACCTTAGTGAATTTATTTTCTATGCATATATAATATATTTCTGCCATTCTTTTATCAAACAAGCTTCATTCAGTTTAGGATAATAGCGAAGGGAGTTGATGAATTGGAAGAAACATGATTTTTCTTTGTAAAGCACTTAGTATAAAGTAGTTATTCAATTAATGCATTGTTAGTATTCCCTTTTTACTAATTATTGATGTCTGTTGTAAAGTGAAAAAGGTGAGTGTTGGTAAATGTATGGATTTTGAGAAAATGTATTTACACATCTTGTAGTTTATTTTTTTTTTGATTTAAGGATAAGAATTATAAATTGCCAAATTTCACCCAGGGGACAAATATCTATCTATCTATCTATCTATCTATCTATCTATCTATCTATCTATCTATCTATCTATCTATCTATCTATCTATAAGTTTGGTATTTTTCAAGTCAAGTATAATTATTTCTATTCTTCATAATCATGGTATATATTAGTTTGGTGCAGTGTATTCAGTTCAGTTCAGATGTATTGTTATGTGTACAAAATATAATGAAACTCATACATGCTCTTTTCACTGTGTTTACACTTGATATGTGTCTGTAGGCTATGTAAAATAACAGTGTAATGGCCTAGGGGAGGTGGGATTTGGGTTGTGATATCTCCACCCACAACGGCAAGCATACAAACAAAAAAGAAATATATCCTTACCTCAAGAAAATAGAACTAAGAATCTTTGATAAAATAATTATTTCTAGTTTCCTTCTGTTATCACAAAGATGCCTAATAAACATGGAAGGCATGTTTTCTTTAAATCAAAACCTTTTTCATGTCAAAGTGGAAGTATTTGGTAAGTTTTAAGGCTTTTTCTTTAAACTTTGGATCATAGTACCATAAATCCCAATTGTAAACTGCAAAAATAGACAAGGTATTTTTTTTAATTTATAAAACACTTCGCTTTAAAACAAAATTTCAAATGGCAAATTAATATATACCGTGAATTTGAAGAAAAAATCTTCAGCTTGAAAAATACCAAACTTATCCTTTAAAACTAATTTTATTTCTGTTGAGCAGTGGTATTGCATTGTTTTTAAGTCATTTCAGTTAAGCATTTCATTACACATTAAACATTGGTGCTCATCTATAAATACAAGGATTATAAATGCATATCTGAGAACACAAAAGACAGAACTAAACAACTTCAATCTAAAACACAAAATACTTAATCACTCAACTTTTTGTACCTGAAGTGAAGAAATTATTTAAGCTTTCTTGTTATTATATCTTTATAGCCTAATTACTAATTAAAGTTGCTTCATTTAACTCTGTTCTAAGGGCAGGCAATTGAATAATGCTGTTATGACATATTCTGATTTCATTGGCGTGTAAAAAGGGATCACATTGTGTAATTTTCTAGAGTCCAAGTGGGTATCTTTATAACAGTACTGTTTTCAGTGTGCATATACTTTACTAGAGGTGAGAGTGTAACCTACAGTATTTTTCATGATACCTGTGCTGCTGTCTCTCTCTCTCTCTCTCTGATATCTAAAGAAATGTTTGACAAATCTAAACGTTTTCTATGTCAGAAGAAAAAACTGATAACTAAGTATAAAGCAGCTTTGAGCATGAAATGTGCTTGTTTGAATTTTGACATTTTTACTGCATGTGTTTATGCCCTAACTTTTTTTTACTTTATACTGTAAACAGTTTAGACAGTTCTAGAACTGTTTTATGGGAAGAAAATAAGAGTGAGAAAAATAAGAGAACCCCTTATCATAAGTCATTTGTTCTCTTTATTTATGTAGTCGGGTGGCCTGTTTGAGTCATTACTGGCAATGTATGTTCCAAGATTAGGATATAGTTAGAACTGAAGTGCCCAGTGAGTCCATGTAGGTCAGGTGAAACACTGTAGCCATTTATGCTTTATAATATAAAAGCATCATACACGCAAGTTCTAATAAATTTGTTGGGTGTTTGCTTTACTATTACATACCTCATAATCAAAGATCAAGTTCAAGGGCAGTGTTGAGTCAATGCAGACTGGAGTTTGTGCAGTTTTGTTGTTCCACTCACAACTATTATGCAATTCAAGATGCCTTAGTCAAAATAATACTAAACTCTTTACTTTCAAGGGCACCATTTCTTTAGTCAAAACATTCACACTGTAAAATGACTTAGGTTTTTGTTAAATTTTACTTGTACATGATGCTTTGTAGAAAATCCTACTATCTGTTGAGCAATGGTTTATTTCTTGGTCCAGTACCCACCTCCATTTTCTTTTGAAGAACCATGTTGAGGCAACATTTTCATTGAATAAACAATGCACAGAAGCAATTAAAAGGGCAAATAAAATGTTAGGCTATATTGTAAGAACTGTTAAATTTAAGGTAAGGGTCGTTTTGCTCAAACTATATAACACACTTGTAAGATCATGTGCAGTTCTGTTGACCATGGTACAAGAAAGACAAAGCAACATTTCAAACTGTGCAGAGGATAGCACATCCCAGGACTAAAGGACATGTCCAACTCAGACCTACTCAGAGAATTAAACCTGTTTAATCTTGAGCAGAGGAGGCTACGTGGGGAACTTATCCAGGTATTTAAAATCCTCAAAGGCATTGATAAAGTAGATCCAGCAACAGTCTTTCAGCTTAAGGGCGAATCACATACTTGAGGACATCAATCGAAATTAAAGAGAAGTGCATTTAAAACTAAAGCCAGGAAGTACTTCTTTGTGCAAAGAGTTATAAGACTCTTCCGAACTACCAAGACATGTAGTTGAAGCAGAGACCTTGACAACCTTTAAAAACAATCTGGATGAGATATTAGGACAGCTTAGCTTTCAGCTAAACAAATAGCTAGATGGACTGAATGGTTTGTCAAATTTCTTATGTTCTTAGGTGAAGAAGGTCTAGTTGCTCTCTGATTATTTACTTATAACTGATTTAAATTAGTGCCTTGTGGTGTATTAGGTATTTCTGATGAAGGCTTACAGAATATACTGTTACACCAATCAATGCCTCCTTTATGAATTCTGAGTTTTGGTTAGAATTTTCCAAGATTTATTGTGCTAAAGATCCCATGGCATAAGCATTTTACCAAAAAAAAAATATCTAGATATCTAGATGTCAGTTCAGGACTTCTGTCTGGTTTTAAGGTATATTGTCCTATAGTTAAGAAAAATGGCAATGCAAATTCAGTAGGAAACATGCATTATTTCTCCTGTGCAGATCCTGGCGAGGGGAGAAAGCACCTTCAGATAGGCTTTTGCAGGGCTTAACAGAAATGTCTCTATAAAGTACTACGTGTGTTTACAAAGGAATTGTTTGAAACCACCAGTTTTACTCTGATACAATTATGACAGCTATGCTCTCCTCTCTTGTTGCATGATTGTGTTTTATTATAGGCTGAAGTTATCTAAATTTCGAATAAAAAGTGGCAAATTGTTAAGCCTATATTAAGTATAAAATTCCTGCTTGTAAAGCATCCTCTCTATTTCATTCTGATGAACATCTGTGTCCTTGAGGGCAGATGAAAATAGCATCACATCTGGTGTTGTACCTGAAGCTGTTCTGACACTTAACAGCACTTCATATTGTAATACATCTGCAGTTCAGAGGCTAAAAAAATCCTGCTAATCACTCAGAAATCTTGCAGATTTTGTATCCTTAATTAATGTAGAAACAAGGTTCAGAGCATCTCCTACAAGTGAGGTGAATTTGTAAGATGGTGTTTGATAGGTCTTAAAGAGAGCTAGAGGGGCACAAGAAAAAAGCCATATAAATGAAATTATATGAAGTTGATCATAGACTCTGTCTCCCTTCACAGATAATCTACAGCACTTGAGAGACTGAAAATGATGCAATCAGGTTTATTAATAGATTTAATCCAATCTTTATATTGCACTGGGGCACACAGTAGTATTAGACTGCATCTCAGGCTTCAAGTGATTTTCCAATCTACTAGATCTGAGCTCGGTGGAATTAATTAATATCTTGCTTGTATTAGAACATTGTAAATTTTTTTAAAAAGTTGCCAACTTTTTCATTTTGTTTGAAAAAACTTACATTGTCTATAAGTTAATATGCCACATAGGTGGATACACACAGACAATTTTTAATGTAAATTAATTCACTTGTGTGTATGTGACATGCCGCTCTTTCTTTTTTATATACTATTAAATTGATATCTTTTACTGTGGGTTTCTATATTATTTTATATGATTAGCAACCTTCAGATGATGCAATAATGCCTCTAGATCTAAATTAGCATCTGAAAATTTGGAGAGTCACATCCCTGTGTGTATCGCTTTTGGATATGTTCAAATGTCCATGAAAAGTGATATGACAAAAGTATATATACTTTGATATATATCTCTCTATTATAAAAAGAAATCCTGTCCTGGAAAGCAAAAGCAAGGCTACGATACGTGATCTTCTCAGAAGACATTTAAAAGACCCGCGAGACCAAAGAGACTTGCCACGGTGCGTCTCGCGGGGACCGTAAACATGAGACATTGTGCCCAGAGACTGACCCAGGACCATCTCGCGATGATGTAGAACATGAGATTCTTGCAAGACACGCCCTACGTACAATCTATAGGACAACAGGGAAGCAGAACATTCAGTCTTGTGAAGGATTTGAGCACACACAGATGCAGGGTCTCAGCGCATGTACAGTAAAGCATATAAGGGCATATGTTATAAATGAAACGTCGACGAATAAGCGAAGAAGAAATCATCACGAAGAAAAGAGACTCAAAAGCGTTGGAAAGGAAAAAGAAAAAATAATCTAGGTGCAAATTCAGAAAATAAGGCAAGTAATTATCAGTCCATAACAAGTGGAAATGAAACAAAGCATGTCCAATCAGCTCAGAATTAAAAGACAGAGTAACAGACAAAGTAGAACTTCATAAAGACGTTCACAAACGTTGGTGCTATACACATGCAGAGCAGATTATGAAAGCAGAGCATTCAAAAGGCTCAAAAAAAAAAAACGTAGGCATGATTCAAATGTGGAGAAAGTTAAAGAATATGAAACTAGGAAAATTACAAAGTATAAAAAAAGAAAGTAAAGATCGCAGTAGCGCAAACAAATGGAAATTAATACTCGAAAAAGGGAAAATAATCACCACAGACCAGGTGTCATTGAAAAAAAAGCAGGACAAAGCGAGGTCAGAGATAAAAGACAGAGTAGAAAACAAAGTGAAAAGTCATAAAGAGATTAAAAAACAAAACGGACAAACACCAGCAGAGCAGGTTAGCGATAATTCAGGATAGGTTTCTCTGTTTGCAATTTCAGCACAGACAAAGCGATCTTCATCATCATCAGTTAATAATTTTTTTTGCAAAGTGACCAATAAATGCATGTGAGGTAAAACACGTTTTTGACATTCTCTGATTTAAACTTCAAAGCCTTACAATATTTACATACTTCTGACATATCACCTATGTCCATATATTCGATCTCTGTTCACCTTTTAGTTATTTCTCAGAGTAATAATTTCTCTTTTTTTGCGCTATTGGGATGTTTACTTTTTTTTTGACACTGTCATTTTTTTCTGCTTTCATATTCTGTATCATGTTCTGCATGTGTTTCGCGCCTACATTTTTTTGGGGTCTTTTGAATTCCACTTTCATTATTTCTAACCTGACAAAGTCATTAAACACATGTTTCACTGATCCCATTTAAAAGATTCAGCATATTTGGACTCGAAAGATTCCAAATATTGTTTTTACAGAAGTGAAACTAATGAAATAGCAACAATTCAAAGAAAAGCGAAGCCCCCTAGTATGTTTATAAAAACATACACTAATGCACAGTATACATTAGGGAAATTGTATGTGAAATGAAACTCCGTCTTGTGAATTTCACTACTCTTCATCTGCTCACAAAGGCTGTCTTACGTGCAAATTCTGTAGCTACCTATAAAACAGCTTTGCTTAATGCCCATTCTCCTTAACAATAAAGCTTTACTTATTCATAAGCTCATTCAAGAGAAGGAACTGATCATACTGTGCTTAGCTGAAATGTGGCAACAGCCCAATAACTATTTTTATCTGAATCAAGCAACCCCTCCAGAATTTTCCTATATGTCTTAGGCTTGTGAATCTGAATGTGATGGTGGTACTGATGTCATTTACAGAACTGATTTTAAATGAAAATACACTTAGTTTCTTATAACTCCTTTGAATATACTAAGATTCAGTTATTAGACTTGCAGCCTCTCACTATTATTACAGTGTATCGTTCCCTGAAACATTGCAAATATTTTAATGCTGAACTACTGCTTTTTATCAGCTATAGCCCTTTCTCCAAGTATTTTATTATTTAGTGATCTTAATATTCATGTTGATTCTCCAGAGTGTTCTTTTGGTGCTGATGTTTTATCTGTTCTAGGATGCTATGGTATTAATAGCATATACTTTCACTACTCACTGTAAAGAACACACACTTTATCTGGTGTGCTCCTTTGGTTCAGCTCTCTGTAATGTTATGCACTTGATTTTCCAGTCTCTAATTATAAAGCTATTACTTTCAATATGTTGACTCAGTTAACCAAAACAAATCATACTTGCATTCTTCTTTCTTTTCCTAATCAGAAAAATCTTCAGCCATCTGTTCTTGGTTCCCTTATTAGTAAGAAATTTTTTCCTGACCACTGGCGTAGCAATGGATTGTGCAGATTGTGCAAAGTACAAGGGCCTATGAGCTTGGGGGGTTCACTCAGGGACATATAGATTTAAAAAAAAAAATTGTAATAACTAAAACAGTGGTTTCACAGTCTTGATGCAGTGGCTTCAACGTTCAATGTCTTATGTTACCATCAACTCTGACCTTGATGGCTGATGATGAATTGTATGCTGCTGCTGATCTTCGTGTTGAATGTTATTGCACTGACATTTCACCGACGTCTTCCGCTCAATTGTTGTCATTTCGTGCATGTTTTCAATCCATCCTGTCTATAATCTGTTTTATTGTGTACCTTAGTATGGCTTACTGAGCATTAGTGTCACTACTGTGAGGATTTATGAGCGTGACAACTTTATGATGTTCATTTTCTCAGAACGTATGTAAAACTGGTCGATTGTGTCATAGTATTCTGTCAGCCGGTGTTGTCGTTTTAATTATTTACAAATTGAAATTGCTTCATTGTATAGCACAAAAGTTTCTACTTTCTAGCTTATGTTACATTTTAATCATCTTCTTTCACAAAGTTGCCTTGTATAATGAGCATGTCCACATTTTACATAGATGTATGTACTACCCACACCTCCCACATTTCATTCCCACAATTTATTTTATTTTTGCTAATTTACAGTGGCTGTAATAAAGTGATTTAAAAAGTTATTACAAATTTCATTTACAGAGCTGGTTTGTTTGTCACCAGTGTGTGATCTGATAGTGACCAGGATCTAGTTGCGAATACATTACTAAGAGTTATGCTAGACAGGAGGGGCCCACCCCAGGCACTGCACAGGGGCCTTCAGCAACCTAGCTACGCCACTGTTCCTGACCCTCATTCTTCCATGACTTTACATGCACTAGCATACGCACACCATCTTATTAAACGTAAAGATTCATTATCACCTGCCTCTTCTGCTTATTGTTTTACTATCATGAGTACTAGTCAAGAAAATTCCAATATTGTTTTTGCTAAAGGTTA
Source organism: Erpetoichthys calabaricus (assembly GCF_900747795.2). Taxonomy (NCBI): domain Eukaryota; kingdom Metazoa; phylum Chordata; class Cladistia; order Polypteriformes; family Polypteridae; genus Erpetoichthys; species Erpetoichthys calabaricus. Next base: position 128,725,284 of record NC_041394.2, read on the forward strand.
GCAGGTTTCTACATTCTTACTGTAATTCTCCTTTTAGTGCTTCTTTAGAAATCTGTTGTTCTTTTTCAAAAAGCTTTCCAATCTAAAATCAGCAACTCAGAACTATACAACTGTTTTCACTTACATCCTGGATGAGTATTGCCTCACATGTGACAACTTATTTTCAGATTTCACTCCAGTTATTTATGTTTTGATATCAAAGATGATCATTAAATCTAATTCATCTACATGTCATCTTGACCCTATTCCCAATATGAATAATGAGTTTTTCTTAGTCAAAGTTCATTGACCACTTCTCTAACTCTCTTGATAGCTGCCATTAGGCACATCACTGATTCCTCCTGATGTCCTTTCCTTCACTCCAGCCAGAAGCCATAGTAAAACTGCATAAACTTAAATTCACTATTTATTTTTCAGTCTGTTTATTGCTGTCTTATTTTGTACTTTGAGTTTGTATCTGTGTGTTTTATGATTTTATTATGCTGCATTATCCATTTCAATTTCCTATTGGGGATTAATAATATATATGTAATCTTAGTTTGGCATTTTATATGATTTCTGTTTCTCAGAAACTATTATTGGAATGACTGTCTTCACTGGGTATAAGTGGTACTGGTTATTCATGGTTTCAGTCTTAATTAATATATTTCTATGTATTCAACAGAATAACTGCATTTCTCATAATTCATCTGTTACCCATGGTGTGCCGCAGGGTTCAGTACTAGACCCCTTGCTTTTATCTCTTATCACTAGAATTACCAGAGCCTACGAAAAAAACTTGTAAATCCGGCCCACCGTAAATCCCTTCGCACCTCTCCGTCAGCCTCTTTTGTCTTGTATATGTGTCGATAAGCCCAAGCAGCAAGCAGCCTGCTATACCATCCCCCTACTGCCTCAGAACGGGCAAGAAGTTCTCCCAGTTCCTGCCTGGATTGATTATCTGGGAGTGAGCTACCCAGAATTGTAAGGGGAAATAATTTGATATGTGTTTTGTGTCTACATCTATCTATGTAAATGCATGGTTATAACAGAAACGTTTTTCATGTTTTAGTAATAAATGACAAAATGCAGACATGAACTGTATAATGTGTGAAGGCTGAAAGCCTAATATCAAATAAACACATTCACAAAAGGTGCAAGTACAACACTATAGCTTCCGTGGTGCAGCGGTTAGAACTGCCGAGTTATAATCTAGAAGTTGTGAGTTCGAAACCAGCTCCCCTGCAAATTTATGATTTATGAATAAAAACATAGATTTGATTGTGTTTATAGTACTTGTAAAAGTTAGCGTTTTTTTCCACTTTTATTCTCTCAGTCACGCTCATGATACATGCTACCCCCGCCTCCCCCCAAAGGAATCTGATACTGTTAGTTTTTATTTGAAACTGGGAATAACTGTAGATGTGAGTGGTGTTTTGAGACAATGGACCTGGACATTCTCTGATCTGGATGGATAAAAACCGACACACAAACGCTGGTGAATCTGCCTTATTCGTATCTCACTGTCACTTGATTTTTTTTTTTTTTATTCAGTTTTACTGGGATTTCCTGCTCACGCTGAATTAGTATGCACCTTAAGGTCCATGATGTCAAAGCCGCACTGACAAAAAAATATAGAGACATAGGTATATATGATATTTGGAATTATTCATTTTATGACCTGTATAGTACATTTCGGAAAACATTGTGGCATGGATGCAACATTATTCATGTTATTAATATTCATTCGCATAACATCTTGCGGTTGTAATCAGTGACCGCATGTTTTTTTTTTTTTCCCCCGCTCTTGCCAATCTCCACATGTTGCTGTATGGTGCTGTTTCTTTTGTACTCCAGGACATGCAGAGGAAGGAATAGTACAGAGAGGTCAGTTCAGCGCTATATGCAATCATCAAATTCAAATCTTAACAGTTCACACACACACACGCAAGGACCGTCTTTTCTACATTTATGACATGTATACCTGTTGCAATGTACACACTTCTCTCTATGCCTTGGTTCCTATTACATTGAAAGGGCACCTGACACTGACTCAGTTTACTTTCCTGGGGAAAGCAGCTATCTTGGAACAGACTCTTGTCAATGTTGCATCCTCTTTTGCTTTATCCATTGCCTTTTCTTGTAAGAAGCGATGACGTAGCTCCTCTGCAAGGTAAGCCATGAATGCTCTTTGTTTCTCAGTGGACCCCGTGCATGACCTGTACAGTAGGTGGCGCAGTGGTAGTGCTGCTGCTTTGCAGTAAGGAGACTGTGGAAGATTGTGGGTTCGCTTCCCGGTTCCTCCCTGTGTAGATAGCGCTTTGAGTACTGAGAAAAGCGCTATATAAATGTGATGAATTATTATTACTATTATTATTCCTCGCCTCCAGGTCAAGCATGTTGTAGCACACAGCAACTGGGCACCTGCGTGTTCCTGTTTGCACTGAATAAGCTCACGCCTTCTGGTCCATGATGTCAATGCAGCACTGGGGAAAAAATGAAAGAGACAAATATATCTTTTACCTTTTTTTTCTTTATTCTTTAACTTTTGTGAAAGTATTTATTTGAGCCTTCACACATTATACAGTTCATGTCTACATTTTGTCATTTATTACTAAAACATGAAAAACGTTTCTGTTTTAACAATGTGTTTACATAGATTGTTGTAGACAAAGAACACACATGAAATGTATGTATTCCAAATGACGATATATTATTTACCCTCTACAACTCCAGCACTTCACTCCAACATCAACACTAAGCAATAAGAACCTTCTTTGTGAATTGAGCTGCGGTGATGGGTGGGGGGATGGGATAGTAGGCTGCTTGCTGCTTGTGCTGATCAACAAATTTACAAGACAAAAGACACTGATGGAGAGGTGAGAAGGGATTTAAGGTGGGCCGGGATTATGAGTTTTTTCGTAGGCTGTGGTAATTCTAGTGTTGATGGCCTCTGTGATAACAACATTTAGATGCGGAGTCATCTGCACAAGCTTAATAATTCCAGGTCTGAAGTTTTTCTTGTGTGATCTAAACCTACCCTTTCAAATTTTAGAAATGTTAGTATCTGTATCGATGACACTTCATTCTTTTACACCTTCAAGTCGAGAGCCCTGGTGTTATTTTTGACAGCACTCTATCTTTTTAATCTTACATTACCACTACATCCCATGCTGCCTTTTATCACCTTTATAACATTTCAAGATCTTCCTCCCTTATTGTCCTACTCTCTGGCTAAGACTCTAGTTCATACATTCATCAGATCAAGGCCAGACATTTGTAATGTATTATCTTTTGTCCCTACAAAATGGACTATAAAGATAAATTGGAGGTGAAACTTCAACACAACAACATCAAAGAGGTGTGGAGGGAATGAAGATCATTACTGGCTATAAAGAGATGAAGAACCAGGCAACAGCAGGTGATGAGGATAAGACCAATGAGTTTAACTCGTTATACAACAGATCTAACATGGTGTCCAGTACCAGCAGAATGGGTGACCTGTTCTGTCTCCCTCCATTGCAGAGACAGATTTTGTTCTTCAATACAGCTGCACCAGACATCGTTATTGCAACAGCTTATGTTAACAGTGATACTTTAAATGAGATTTTTAAAATAAATAATTGTGATTGATGTGTAAATGAGTTACTGGAATCTGTGATTTCAGTAAAAAAGAGTTAGGAAGTAGCTTGTTAAAAGTGTGAAGCATGGAGTTGTTTCGCATTCAGAGTTTCAGTAAAAGTATTTATTCTGGCTTTTATAATTGAGTTTTGAAAAGTATAGTGATTAATAGTTATCCCCCCTTTGTTTTATTAGTTGTAACAATGAAGATCTCTATATTATATAAAAAAATACTGGGATAAGAAGAAACTTTCTTCAAGAGATTTTTTCAAATACCGCGAGACGAGACTTTAGCCATGAGATTTTTTCAAGTCACGCCCTCCTCTCAACCATATTCAACCACTCCCACAGTCCTCTCACCTCTCATTCGTGGCAATGCTTTTGACAGACACAGTTCCTTCTCTCTCAGCTCTTATAAATTTTTACATTTTCCTCACTTTACCTTCCAAATTAATGAAGACATGTTATGTCCAAATCTTATTGAAGAATTTCATCACGAAGGGTTATTAACAGAAAAAATGAGTATGCAGGCAATCCTAGAACCGAGAAACGATGAAGTCAAACGAATTAACGCCAAAAATGTTGATTGGTTACACAGCAAATTGGTTAAATGCGTATCAATAGACTATGCTGAAACAGTTGGTGGTGATTGTGCGGAAGATGAAAACATCAACTTACAATATCCTGAAGAATATCTACAACTGTTAACACCGTCCGGTCTTTCACCGCAAGAATTACTGTAGAAAGAAGGATGTATCCAAGAAAGGTAATGTAGTACATCTTCCGCGAATAACATTAGACACCAAAGGAGATCTTGATATGCCATTCGTATTACAACATTAACAGTTTCCCGTTAGAATAACTTTTGCAGAGACAATTAACAAATCTTAAATATTAAATCTTATTTAATAGAGAGAATGATACGAATTTCAATCACGGGCAGTTATATGTTGCATTGAAAGTCCAAACACAGAATCAAAATTCAATGCGATACTGATGAAAATTGAATTAAAAAAATTGTTTTTACTGAAGTTTTATAGTAAAAATGTAACTTTAAAAAGTATTTGCGTGTTAATTTCAAAGCCAAACAGAACAAAATCATATTATGCAATGAATAACTCTAACGTAACATGAAACATAATTTACTTTCAAATTATTACGTTTTACTATTTTTTAATATGGTTAATTACTCGCTGTAATGTAAAATAGTTCTATTATGCATAGGTAACAATTCCCATGAAAATAAAAATCTGTTTAAATTGTACATCCGCATCCCCGTACGTGAGCAGCAGAACCACGAAGAGGCTAGCGTGTAGCACAGGCCCGAGGTTTGGCGAGCGAAGTGAGCAGGGGACAAAACCCCCTAGTCTTTTAAAAAACCTAAACAATCATACATAGAGATATTTGAGCAGCAGCAACAGTAAACAGTATGCAGCAGGTTTGTTGCAAGATGGATGTAAGATTGTAGCATATGGGTAACTCACAACCCCATACTTTCTAAATTATAAATTAGTCCTTAATAATCAGATGTATTTTCTGTATGGTGATAACATGTGCATTCATAGAAGTTAGGTGCAATAATCTTGTATTTTATTTTAGTCTGTGGGCTAATCCTTTGACAAGCTCATTGATAAAGTTCAGTGAGACATGCAGCTTAGGTTAATTTGTTACTGTAAAATTTCCTATATGAAAGTTTAAGTTTTTTTTTAACGGTTGTTGCTGTTTAAGCACATTATCTCATCTGCAATTGCCTTGTTATATTCCATGAGCATTGGTCTTCAGGAGTTATTAAAGTACACCCACACTGCAACTTTATTGTGAGTCTGTCTCATATATTCAGGCAATGCTATCTTAAATGACCATATACTGTACATTTAGAGCAGTTTCCTGGGCTGTGACTACATATAGTGAGTGCCAAGTAGAATTTTTTGTGTGTATAGTGATGGCTTAAAATATGCCAGAAATTGTTGATGACAGAGTAAAGAATCAATTATTAGCATGCTAATGATGAATGTATGCATCAGCCAAACAGGTTTTGGTAGAAAAGGTTGATTATTGGTCTTGTATGCCTTTAATGAAATTATTTAAAAAATCAACACCACCCGACTATAAATGGTTTATGCTGCAGCAGGTAGTGACAACTAGCTGTACAGTTCATTACACTGAACATCTATGTATTTTTTGACACTTTTTTGCTGGTAATCTCAATGTCTATATTTCAATAAAACAATGGCATAAATGAACATCTCCATTAATGAGGAATCTTCTTTATGAATTGAAAAAGTATATCTTGAGCCCAGTAGAATAACATTTATGTGTCTGGAAATGGATTTTGTCACATAGCAAATGTGCAGGTCTCTGCCCTCCTCTGGAATAATGTGTTAGTGAAATTCAGTATTCTCACTTGTTTTCTTCTTTTTGTAAATGCAAAACAGTCATGGACGCTGTGAAATGCTCTTGTTCACAAATGCTATAATTTGCTTGTAGTGGTAACGATTTTTGAATTGGAGCTGAAGAGGGTGCTTGTACTTGTCTCACTTCCTTAACAAGTAGTCACATTAGCCTCCTGAGAACCCAGATGTTTGTTTATTTGTTTGTTTATTATTTGCAGCTGTTTATCTGTATTCTGGTGGATTATAAGTGTTCCATATGCATTTTAATATCATTAAGAAAACAAAATTTAAGCAGATTAGGTGCATTTATTTTGGTTTCGAGGAAATGTTATAAATGTTTATGTATTGTTTTAAATATTTATTGTGGTGGGAAATTAAACTAAAAGGTGTGGTTTGTCTTTAATATTGTGTAGTTCATATTATGAGGTTTATAAGTATTCACTCACCATATCACCCATGAATGGTTATAATTTTATAATAGCTCAAGTTTAGGCATTTTGTTTAAAATTTACCTAGATGCAAACTGTCCCCACACGAGTTTTTTAAAATAAAATAAACACGTGGATTTATCCTAATGGATCTTATACTTGTTCAGTGTAAGAAAAATACAGTAGTTGATATTTTTGTATATTTTTGAATTCCTTTTAAATTTCAGCATGGAACATTTATGAACAAGTCCAATTCCAATAGATGGTGCACGAGAATTTTCCATAAAGTCATTGAATTGCAGCTGCGTTTATTTTAATCAGGACACTGGTAATGGGATTACTGTAAATTTCATTTTATGTAATATTACGAAGTGCCTGTTAATATGTAATGTCTTAGACATCTGCATAGGCTCAGACAATGTGTATTGCCCTGTTCTCTGTTTCATACATATTACTTTCTGGATGCAATCAACCGAGTTTCATTTTCCTTCTGGATTGCTAACATTATTGTTATCCCAAAAGTTACAGGTGACAAAATAATATGGTTTGAGGGGTTAAATTTAACTATAACTATACAGTGTGGCTGGCTAAAGCTCAGCTTGGCTCAGGGTTGTTGATGAATCAGGGCCAAATTGCCTGGCATTTTATTAAGCCAAGCCATACTGTGAAAGCCCTAGAAAATCAGGTGAAAGCTCACATAACATGTGTGGCTCAGCTTGGTACTATCATAGAAAAATACATTTAAGGGCTAAATGTATACTTGGGCTTTAAATGGTTCATCAGCTATTGATGGAAAACCTTTTTAGAAGCTTTGTAGTCACAATGAGCCCACAATGTTTTTGTGCCCTGTTTGAATAAAACAAGGTCATTGCAAGCAGGATTACATGAAGTGCAGCTGAAGGAGTTTGTGTCAGATGCTTAGCCATCTAAATATCCACAATGGTCATTTGTGTAATCTTTTGTGAAAGTCACAGAGGTCTCATTAAAATTCACTGTAATCTTTATACGTGATAATATAGATATACCCGAATATTAGTTTGAAGTGCTGAACACATAACAGTATATATCAAAATTATGTGACAGCCCAATTAACAAAGGAAAAATGAGCAACAATATGTCTTTGAACAAAAGTACAGTACCTAAATAGGAAAAAAAAAAACCAAAAAAACTTGTTACTGGAAAACTGAGGTTATTTGTATGGAACTTACAGTAAGTATTAACCACACTGTTCTAATTCGGAGTGTTCCTCAACAGGTGCTCTGAGATTTGTTTGTCCTGGAATACAGTACATTTCTACTTCTTATTTATATTTAGTTTCCTCACATTGAATATGACATTAAATAGACAAATAAATAATTTGCTTTCAACTTTGAATAGGTTCCATGTGGCTTCAGGAAATATAAATAATCTATTAAATAGTATGGCGGATTTTAGAAGATTATAAACTAAACAATTAAAATACAAAATTTAATTATTTTCAGCATGCCCCACTAGCCCTGTTAATTAATAGTTATGCTGTATAGAAACCCTTGAGGAAACTAGCTTAATTGGGTCCTATACTAATTGTATTCTTCAGTGTGTTTGCTTTTATAAACAATTATTTCTTTAATCTGTATATATGTATTTAGCTAAATAAACACACTCTTTCACCGATGCCCAAAATGAAAATTGCAATTAGTTTAACTTGTTGAGTTTTCATTTTAAATGAACATGTGTTTAATGCATAGACAAGTAACAAATCAAAACACATCAGTCTCTTGTCCATTATAGTGAAAAGTGGAAAATGAGCACATTTCTGTTATGCTGCTCTTTGAATGGCATTGGCAGTTTCAGCTGACTTGTGCATAGCTTGTTTCTGTAAAAGGTATCATAGCTAGCCTAGCAGGGTAGAGTTTCTAGTAAGTGTTCAGTAGTTGTCACTGTTACATACTGTAACTTTTTTTTAAGATACTGCAATTAAAATGCCCACATTCTTTCACTAAGTACTTTAATTTGAAATAAATAGGTCCATAATTAAGCTTCATAATATATCTCTTCATTACTTCCTTTCCGCAGCCATCTTTGTTCAGAATAATGTATCATTTGCTTTAGACTGTCTGCTGATGGCACCTCCTAAAACTGCACAATGCTTCTTAATTCTTATTCCAAAGCTGTGGAGCAAAGCTTCTTACGATCATTACAACAGCTTCACATTTGCTGATGTTCAGGAACCTCTTGAAAATGTACTTATTTACAAAGTATCTCAGGATTTCCTAGACTTGTACCTCTCAGCAGTTCTCCAGAATATTTTGCAGTTGCACCAGTCTAATCAACCGTCATACATCTTTAATTTCTTTTTGGGACCAACTATAATACTGCACTTCATGTATTGTGCTTTGCTGTGGCTTTCTGATACTTGTGAACTTTTTACCTTCAAATCCATCCATCCATCCATTTTCCAACCCGCTGAATCCGAACACAGGGTCACGGGGGTCTGCTGGAGCCAATCCCAGCCAACACAGGGCACAAGGCAGGGTACCAATCCCGGGCAGGGTGCCAACCCACCGCAGGACACACACAAACACACCCACACACCAAGCACACACTAGGGCCAATTTAGAATCGCCAATCCACCTAACCTGCATGTCTTTGGACTGTGGGAGGAAACCGGAGCGCCCGGAGGAAACCCACGCAGACACGGGGAGAACATGCAAACTCCACGCAGGGTGGACCCGGGAAGTGAACCCGGGTCTCCTAACTGCGAGGCAGCAGCGCTACCACTGCGCCACCGTGCCGCCCACCTTCAAATCACCCATATTATTTTATGGTTTGCTTTGTAAGTTGCCTGTTACGTATGGAGTCATTTATTGTAAAATGTACAAAGATACAATGCCTGTTTGACTTATGGGCCACCAAACTTCAATTAGATTGATGATGCACGTGCAGTTGAAACACAAAAAAAGAATAGAAAATAAATTGAGGTTAACTAACATTCCACTGCCAATACAAGTGGCACACACAGAAAACCCAGCTCTGATGCAGGGATACCTCTTCCTCAGTTTGGTAGATTAAGAAGATGAGTGAAAGAAGGGACCTGAATTTTTAAAAAGAAAACTTTGATAAATCTGGTGTCCGTAATTGAATATAAAAATGAAGAGACAACAAACCGAAAACAACAAATCTGATGACAAGGTATGACAATTAAATCTTATCTAAGTGATTTCAGAATCAAACCCTATACAGTAGATGTAAGTTTGAAATTGTACCTGAGAAATCCAAAAAAGAAAGACACATGCAATACAAGCAAAGCTTAAGAATTTAAAATTTTACTGCTTGACTTATACTTGCCAATGTTATAGCTACATGCCAAATGAGATGAGCTGACAGATCAACAGTTGTCTATTAATGTCCACAGTGTATAACAATAATTTACAAAGGACACAAAAATTAATCTAAACAGAATTCTCAATGCGAGAGAAATACCACTTAGCTCATAACTAATTGTAGGATTTTCAGGGGCAGCAATACATTTCAACAGCAGTGTAACAAATCTAAGAAATGGAGCTACTTTTAGAAAATGCTTCTGACTCAATGTAACAAGGTCTACATAGACAAAAACACAGGACAGTCTATGTCAGTCACTTAGAGCCAGTTCAGCACACTGATCTTTCTTCTTCTTCTTCTTCTTCTCCCGTTATGGGTCGCCACAGTGGATCATCTTGTTCCATATCTTCCTGTCCTCTACATCTTGCTCTGTCACACCTACCACCTGCATGTCCTCTCTCACCACATCCTTAAATCTTCTCTTAGGCCTTCCTCTTTTCCTCTTTCCTGGCAGCTCAATCTTTAACATTCTTTTCCCAATATACTCAGCATCTCCCCTCTACACATGTCCAAACCAACGCAATCTCGCCTCTCTGACTTTTTCTCACAACCGTCCAACCTGAGCCAACCCTCTAATGTACAGTACTCATTTCTAATCCTTTTCATTCTTGTCACACCCAGTGCAAATCTTAGCATCTTTAACTCTGCCACCTCCAGCTCTGTCTCCCGCTTTCTGGTCAGTGCCACCGTCTCCAACCCATATAACAAAGCTGGTCTTACAGCCATCCTGTAGACCTTCCCTTTCACTCTTGCTGATAACTGTCTGTCACAAATTACTCCTGACACTCTTCTCCACCCATTCCACCCTGCCTGCATTCTCTTTTTCACCTCTCTTCCACAATCCCCATTACTCTGTACAGTTGATCCAAAGTATTTAAACTCATCCACCTTCACCAACACTACTCCCTGCATCCTCACCATTCCACTAACCTCCCTCTCATTTACACACATGTATTCTGTCTTGTTCCTACTGACCTTCATTCCTCTCCTCTCCAGAGCATTTTTCCACCTCTCCAGGGTCTCCTCAAACCGGCTTCCTACTCTTGCTACAGATAAACAATGTCATCAGCAAACATCATAGTCCAAGGGGACTCTTGTCTAATCTCATCTGTCAACCTATCCATCACCATTGCAAATAAGAAAGGATTCAGAGCTGATCCCTGATGTAATCCCACCTCCATGTTGTATGCATCCATCACTCCTACCGCTGACCTCACCATGGTCATACTTTCCTCGTACGTATCCTGTACAACTCTTATGTACTTCTCTGCTTTTCCCGACTTCCTCATACAATACCACAATTCCCCTTTGGGCACCCTGTCATATGCTTTCTCCAGGTCCACAAAGACACAATGGAACTCTTTCTGGCCTTCTCTATACTTCTCCATCAACATCCTCAGAGCAAACATTGCATCTGCGGTGCTCTTTCTTGGCATGAAACCATACTGCTGCTCACTAATCATCACCTCCCTTCTTAATCTAGCTTCCACTACACTTTCCCATAACGTCATGCTATGGCTCATCAATTTTATCCACCTATAGTTACTACAGCTCTGCACATCCCCATTATTCTTAAAAATCGGCACCAGTACACTTCCTTTCCACTCCTCAGGAATCCTCTCACTTTCCAAGATTCCATTAAACAATCTTGTTAAAAATTCCACTGCCGTCTCTCCTAAACGCCTCCATGCTTCCACAGGTATGTCATCTGGACCAATGGCATTTCCATTCTTCATCCTTTTCACAGCCCTCCTTACTTCCTCCGTGCTAATCCTTTGCACTTCCTGATTCACTGTCTCCACATCATCCAACCTGTTCTCTCTCTCTCATTCTCTTCATTGATCAGCCCCTCAATGTAGTCTTTCCATCTTCTCAACCCACCTTCCTCGCTTGTGAGTATGTTTCCGTCTTTATCCTTTTTCGCCTTAACCTGCTGCAGATCTTTCCCAGCTTGGTCCCTCTGTCTAGCCAATCGTACAGGCCCTTTTCTCCCTCCTTAGTCTCTAACTTCTGATACAACTCATTATATGCTTTTTCTTTAGCCTTCACCACCTCTCTCTTCACCTTACACCTTATCTCCTTGTACATTTGTCTACTTTCTGCATCTCCTTGACTATCCCACTTTTTCTTCACCATCCTTTTCCTCTGTATACTCGCCTGTACTTTCCCATTCAACCACCAGGTTTCCTTATTGTCCTTTCTCTGTCCAGATGTCACGTCAAGCAGCTTTCTTTCTGTCACTCTTACTAGAACTTGCAGTCTTCCTTTTTCTTTTCAACTTCCACCATTTGTTCCTTGGCTCTGCCCTCACTCTCCTCCTCTTCTTGATCTCCAGCGTCATCCTACAGACCACCATCCTATGCTGTCTAACTACACTTTCCCCTGCCACCACTTTGCAGTCTTTAATCTCCTTCAGATCAACTCTTCTGCATAGGATATAATCTACCGGTGTGCATCTTCCTTCACTCTTGTACATCACCCTATGTTCCTCCCTCTTCTTAAAACATGTATTCACCACAGCCATGACGATCATTTTTGCAAAATCCACTATTATCTGACCTTCTTCATTCCTCTCCTTGACACCACTATACCTACCCATCACCTTCTAATCTCCTCTGTTCCCTTCACGAGCATGTCCGTTGAAATCTGCTTCAATCACCACTTTCTGTCCCTTGGGTACACTGTTCATCATTTCATCCAACGCACTCCAGAAATCATCTTTCTCATCCATCGCACACCCAACTTGCAGGGCATATGCACTAACAACATTCATTATCACACCACAATTTCCAACTTCATAATCATTACTCTGTCTGACACTGTTTTCACTTCCAAAACACTCTTGACACACTGTTCCTTCAGAATAACTCCTACTCCATTTTTCCTCCCATTCACATCATAATAGAACAATTTGAACCCACCTCTGATCCACCTGGCCTTACTTCCCTTCCATTTAGTCTCTTTGCATGCACAATCTGTCAACCTTCCTTCTCTCCATCATATCGGCTAACTCTCTCCCCTTACCAGTCATACTGCCAACATTCAAAGTTCCTCCCCTCAGTTCCACTCTCTTTACCTTCCTCCTGTCCTCCTGCCTTCTTCGGCCAACAGTAGCCCAATTTCTGCCAGCACCCTGTTGGTTGTTGTTAACCCGGGACTCAACCGATCCGGTATGGAAATATGTCTTGTTGTCCGCATGTTGATCTGGCAAAATTTTACACCGGATGCCCTTCCTGACGTAACCCTCCCCATTTATTGGGGCTTGGGACCGGCACAAAAAAACACACTGGTTTGTGCATCCCCTGTGGCTGGGTTCAGTTCAGCACACTGATGACATTGAAAAATCATTTTATGTTGATGAAGTGACACTGGACAAGAAGATTGTTTCAGTAAGCCTAGAAACAAACAAAAAAAACAGATTTTTAAAACCTTGAGTACACACATTTCTTTGCAATTTACCTTTATATCTTGTAAAAGTGCATATATAAACACCCCTCAAAACTCATATCGACAGTGCAGATGACTTGTGCGTTAATGAAATGTAACTGCTCAGGGTTAACAAAAGCAGTTTCATTCTGGGTAGGTCTCCTTATTGCAGTTTGAGAGCATAAGTTACTCTGATTACGTTACACTAGGAAATGTTGCCCTTTTTTATTGACAGTTTTTTTATGTTGGCAAACCCATGTTAAGTTTTATTTATGTACACCCACAACATAAGAGAACTGAATGTAGCACTTTGTCTGTCAGTTAATGGGTATCTGCACAGCAGGCAAGATGAAGTGAAGCTTTGCTGAGATATTCTTGACCTGCCTGCAAGTTCCCTGAGACGTAACAACAGATAGCTTATATAGCTGATGAAAAACCTAAAAACTTCCTCAGTGCACATTGGCTCTCTTAAAAGGGAACTACACTAAAGTCTGTACATCATATTCATAACTTTTGAGGTTTAATATGTTTGTCATATCAGTGCACTTTATAATAAAGGTTCGTTCACAGTAATTATTTTTCGGTAAGTCATTCGGTAAGTCCAATATCTGAAATACTACTTGTCCCTGGTATTTCGGATTAGGCATATTCACCTATTATTATTATAATCGGGTTGCACACTGATAGGCCTGTTATCTTGCAGTGTAGGAGAATAGGGGTCATGTCCCAGTTGTTTCTTGCATGTAGTTTGCATGCTCTCCCTAGACATTCAGGTTTCCTCCAATAGTCTGTAGTCCTAATGTGGCCTGTGTGTCTGTGTGTTCACACTGTGATGGACTCGTGCTCCATACAGGGATTATTTCTGCCGTGTGTCCAATGCTTGCTGGGATGGGCTCCAGTTGTACTACGGCCCTGCCCTAGATAAGCAGGTTAGGAAGACAAATCAATGAGTGCCTGTAATGTTTATTTAGTTCTAGTTATTAGATTGCATACTATACTCTAAATATCTTTCACTGAAGCACATGGGTGCATTATCAATCTAGTGGCAGCAAGAAGAATACAGTAATCCCTCACTTATCGCAGGAGATAGGTTCCAAGGCTGACCGCGATAACTGAATTTCCGCGAAATAGGGACAGCATATTTATTTAATTATTCAATGTGTATTTGGACGTTTTCTAACCCTCCCTGTATTGTTTACAACCCACCCTTTACTCTATTAATAACAGGGACAACTGCTAAGCAATATGAAATCCGTAGATAAGTTTACACTTACTGTATAGCGAAGTACACGTAGCAGCTTGTAGGCGGTCATGACATCGTCGACCTTGTTGCAAAGATTCCTAAAGCAGATTCCATCCAGACTACTGCCTTATCACGTCCACATGCAACTGGTTTTGCGCCCTGGTTAAAGGACACTGCGGCCGTAGATCTTATATGCTTTTCCTCCTTTTTAAATAAAAAGAATCGTGGACTCATTGATGCTGTAATGGTGTCCTGCAGCGGTGTAGCTGTTCCCTTCCTTCAACATATCCAAAACTTTTACCTTTTCTGCAATCATTTGCATCTTCTGTTGGCGCTTGGACACGGCCCCTGAAGCAGTAGCACATTAATGCTGAATGAGTGAGATGAGACTTCTTGGTTAATGCAGCACTCTGTCGCTGAGCCAATCAGCAGCACACAGGAACTTAACTGCATCATGCTCTGATTGGGTAGCTTCTCAGCCATCCGCCAATAGCATCTCTTGTATGAAATCAACTGGGCAAACCAACTGAGGAAGCAAGTACCAGAAGTAAAAAGACCCATTGTCTGCAGAAACCCGCGAAGAAGCGAAAAATCCGCGTTATATATTTAGATATGCTTACATATAAAATCCGTGAAAAGTGAACCGCGAAGTAGCGAGGGATTACTGTACATTGTAACCTCGGGTCATGACCGTAATTCATTCCAAAACTCTGGTCGTAACCCGATTTGGTCGTGACCCGAAGTAATTTCCCCCATAGGATTGTATGTAAATACAATTAATCCGTTCCGGACCGTACAAACTGTATGTAAATATATATTTTCTAAAGATTTTTAAGCACAAATATAGGTAATTATACCATAGAATGCACAGCGTAACAGTATACTAATGTAAAAACATTGAATAACACGGAGAAAACCTTGAACAACAGAGAAAAGTTTTAAGCACAGGGAAAAAAATAAACATTTGAAAAATCCGTAATTTAATAAACCACCAAGAAAAGTAACATTGCAACAAACCACGCTGCGAACCCCTCGCTGTAAACACTTTTTTTAATGAGTTTTAAGCACAGGGGAAAAAATGAACATTTGAAAAATCCGTAATTTAACAAACCACCAAGAAAAGTAACATTGCAACAATGCACGCTACGAACCGATCGCTGTAAACACAAGTGAAGTGGAGGTTAAAATCCAATAGAAAAAAGTCTTCATTAAATACAACGAGGTTAAAACAATGCTTGAATCAGTCTCTTTAAAAACAAGCCTGGTGCATTCTTTAACTGCCTTCTCGGGCTTATGCGGCCAGCCCTCTCTCTCTCTCTCTTTTACTTGCTCGCATGCTCTTTCTCTCTCTTTTTCGCACATGCGCTCTCTCTCTCTCTCGCTCGCGCACTCGCTCTCTCTCTCTTGCTCGCTGTCTCGCGCTCTCTCTCTCTCTCGCTCGCTCGCTGTCTCGTGCTCTCTCTTGCTCGCTCGCTGTCTCGCGCTCTCCCTCTCTCGCTCTCTGTCTTGCACTCTCTCTCTCGCTCGCTCACTGCATGAGGAATGCAGAGGGAGAGACTGAACACGTGCGGAAATCATCGGCACACACAAACGGTAAGGGAAACTGGCTTGTTTGTATACCAAGTGTGTGGTCTTGAACAGATGCAAAAGTTTGACAAACTTTTTGGTTGTAACCCGATTTGTACATGTTCAGAGACGTTCGTCAACCGAGGTTTCACTATATAGTGAAAAAATATAAGTGACTGTGTGACATTTTCAGCTATTATCAATGTGCACTGTCAATAACAACTACTTGGCAATGACTTTCCAAATAAAATCTACTCCTTGCTGGTGCAGAGTAAAATGAATGGGGTGCTTAAGTACACAGTCTCCTTTTAAAATGGCTGAAACAGTGGTTTAGTTTTTGCTTTTTTATTTTTAAAACAACATGGGTGCACTGTTTTGCAGTATATGCATAATCTCAAAGCATGGATCAATACTCAACATTTTTGGCTTGAAAGGATGTATTTGTTAAGTTTTAAGGTTTTTCTTGACATTGGGACTTTGATACCCATTAGCTTCATAATAAAACATAAGAGCATGCTAGTTGTTTTGTAAAATTTATAAAATATGCTTAACTTTTAGTATGCAATTTCATGTGGCAAACTAATATATAGTATGATTGTCAGAAATAGCTTCAATTTGAAAAATTCCAAACTTATCATTTAAGTCAGATTCCTGAAGTACTTCCAAAGGCACTTTTGGTATACTCTGAAATGCTTTTGGGGCAGACATTGCTCTACAAAACCCCTGAGATCATCTACCCAAAGTTCCCTGTGGTGGCCTGTGGTAAAGGGCCTGACACCCTTGCAGGGACCTCAATAGCACCCTCCTACTACCAACAATTAGGGGGTGGGGAATGTATAATCTTTTATTGTGCATTCCAACTGTCTTTTTCCTAGACTTATATCCTTTGATTGATTCAACTGACTCTCTTTCCTTTCTCACCATCTAGCATCCCTCTCAGAGCAAGTTAAGATTGGCATTGACCCTGATTACCTTTATACAGAGCAACTTGAAATTTCTACAATCTATGTACTGTATATTATAGTATTTGATGTTGAAATGTATTGTTTAGTTGGGATTTATTGATTTAATCCCTATATAATAAATAATGTTTATTATTTTTTTATTTATATTTTGTAATTTTTAGGGTTTTTCTGATTTGATAAATTTCAACAGAAAAATTAAAGATAAGTGTGGCTCTTTCCATTAATTGTGTCTTTTATGCACTAACATTGAAATGTGTTTAAGTCGTCTATGTTGTTTCTAGTGATTAGGTAAAATGATTACCTTTTAATTACAGGGGAGCCACCAAGTGAAAAAATAAAAGGTAACCTACCCTGCTCTAGTTTCAGGAAAACAGTTAATTTAAATGGCATTTTCCACTCGGCATCTATTACGTTTTGTGGGTAATCTCTTTACATATTTGCCTGCAGTATCTCAGTACTCAACATTTTTGGTATAGTCTCTAAATGTATCCCCTTGAAGGCTTGGTCAGCCATAATTCCGATATCCATAGCTTCCCCATTTTACACACTACCTAAATATAACAGTGCCTCATACTTTTTGTTCAGGAGGCCATTTGAACTCTGAATTATTCAAAGTCCAAATCAATTTTCCCCATTAGAAATAATGGAAGGCAGCACGGTGGCGCAGTGGTAGTGCTGCTGCCTCGCAGTTAGGAGACCCGGGTTCGCTTCCCGGGTCCTCCCTGCGTGGAATTTGCATGTTCTCCCCGTGTCTGCGTGGGTTTCCTCCGGGTACTCCGGTTTCCTCCCACAGTCCAAAGACATGCAGATTAGGTGCATTGGCAATTCTAAATTGTCCCTAGTGTGTGCTTGGTGTGTGTGCGCGCGCCCTGTGGTGGGCTGGCGCCCTGCCTGGGGTTTGTTTCCTGCCTTGCTCCCTGTGTTGGCTGGGATTGGCTCCGGCAGACCCCCATGACCCTGTAGTTAGGATATAGCGGGTTGGATAATGGATGGATGGAAATAATGGAAAGTGAATTAATCCATTTCTGGACCCTAAATGATACCCATTTCAATAAACTTAAACAGCAAATATACAGTAGTGTCTCGCTTATCCGACATAAACGGGCTGGCAGAACGTCGGATAAGCGAAAATGTCGGATAATGGGAGGTGTTAAGAAAAACCTATTAAACGTCAAACTATGTTATAATTTTACACATTGCGAACCTAATACAGTGGAACCTCGGTTCACAAATGTCTCTGAACACGTACAAATTGGGTTATGACCAAAAAGTTCGCCAAACTTTTGCCTCTATTCACGACCACACACTAGATATACGAACAAGCCAGTTTCCCTTTCGGTTTGTGCGCTCCGATGATTTCCGCACGTGTTCAGCCTCTCCCTGTGCATTCCCTGTGCAAACAGAGAAAGAGTGCGAGAGAGACACACACACACACACACACGCGCGTGCGAGAAGTACATGCACGCACATACACGCACGAGAGAGAGACACACGCACGCACATACACACGATTGAGAGAGACACACGCACACGAGAGAGAGACACACACACGCACGCACATACACGCGAGAGAGATGCACGCACGCACGCACATACACACACAAGAGAAAGAAAGACACACGCACACACGCCCACACAAGCGAGAGAGACACACGCACACACGCCAGAGAGGGCTGGCCACATAATCCACTGTAATCATGTTTTACA
The DNA here is from genome assembly GCF_900747795.2 of Erpetoichthys calabaricus. Lineage (NCBI taxonomy): Eukaryota > Metazoa > Chordata > Cladistia > Polypteriformes > Polypteridae > Erpetoichthys > Erpetoichthys calabaricus. The sequence goes on from NC_041394.2 coordinate 128,743,975, forward strand.
ACAAAACAACAGAAAAATTTAACTGAAAAAATTAACTTAGCAACAAAACATAGACTACACTCACGCTTGCAACTTGCAGTTCTTGTTGCCGATTGATGCGTTTTTTTTTTGCGGTGGGACGTTGGATAATACAGAATGTTGGATAAGCGAAGGTTGGATAAGCGACACTCTACTGTACATAATATAAGGTAATAATAACACAATTACTTGACCCTAAATAAAAAAATTAAAACATGAATACAAAAAATAAAATATGTAAATTATGTGTAATAAAATGAAAATTGCATTTAGTGTATGTTAGTGAGGAGTGGTTATGTCCTGTGTGGCTGGAGTAGAGGAAGAGAAAGGTTGCTGTTTGGATGGGGAAGCAGCACCTTTCATAAACACCAAATAACTGTACTTCTGGTGTTCTCTCTCCCTTCTGCCTCTCAGCACTGCTGGTTGAGGGCCACCATTTCTTGGCATGCGAGGTTAATAGATAAGGGTTATATACAGTATATATATATATATAATATATATCTAATCAAACACACCAAAAATAAAGTGAAAAAGGCATTGAAAACACACAAGTGTAACACAAGAGATTCTTTCAATTTCCCATGAAAGCAGCAGTGAGAGACGACTTGGGCACACGTAAATACCACCTGTTTACGCTTCCTCCATAATTGCCATGTTGCTGTATTTTTTCCACTGTGTGTGCTGTTTGAATGTAGAAGCATCATTCGAACTCCGAATTTCACTCGAATTTAGAGTTTGAACTCTGGAATGTTTGAAGTTAGAAGTAAGAGGCACTACTGTATATGTAGTTGAATTTGTTTTTTGAATCCTTTGTATTAGCAGCAAGTCTTCCTGCTGCTAGGATACATACATTACATACTTACATTTCCAACTGGCAAATTGGAATCACAATATTACCTATTGTGATCTTACATGAGTTAATATTAGTGTTTAGATTGTGTCTCACAATGTACAGGTTTAATATTAATGGTACTGTGCATGCTTGTTTTGCACCAATACTGCTGTTTTAGCCACAGGATTTCACTCAACCATGAATGGAAGAAATCAGGATTTAAAAATGAATGAAAGAATATGTTGTTATATTGTCATCATTGTAAGTGGATACTTCCCCATGCACTCTCTCATAGATTTCAGCGCTTCTAATGAAAGCATGTCTCACTTCTCCCCATAGAGTTTGGTTACAAGTCCTCTTCACACCTATCCTAGACTGCATAGCTAGTGTTAGAAGAAGACAACATTCCAGTTAATGACCAAAGAAAAAATGTTATTACCATAGCAAGGGATAAAAATAATAAAAATGTTAATATCTAGTTCTGTGCATGCCTGTTTATGTCACGTCGAAACAATAATGGAAAAGACACAAAAGAGTGTTTCAGTCTGATTTCTCCATTGAAAATTCCAAATTCAGATAAAAGATCTAGTTTGTATACAACATTATACTTGAATTATTTTTATAATTAAATATAGAACACTTTTTGTTTGTGCATAGAATAAAACAGGAGACATGCCAATAATGAATTCAGTAGATGGTTGCGTTTATCCAGCCCAGTCATTACAAATGCTTGCCCCTCAAATAGATGGTTATTATTTTACAAGCACTGGTGGCTTCCCATTCATTATTTTATGCTAATTACATCCCCCTCCCCCACTATGCCTCCACTAGCCCCGCACCTGCTGCACTCATTTGTTCTCATTATAGTAATTATAGAATGATCTCTTTGCACTGTCCTTTAACTTTTTCTTTTACTGAAAGAATTGCTGAACAGTCCTAAATTAAATTCTACGGAGACGCACCCTTTTTATATTCTCTTCAACAGAAGAATAAAATTTGAGAAGTTGATTAGTGACATAATTTTTACTCCATGTCTTTGCACCTTTCATGTTGGGAGGGTCAATTATAAAACTAATAAAACAATACACCAGCTCAAATGCATCCTTCCTTCATTGACTTTATTTTTACATTATTTGTAAAACCCCAAAAATATAATCAATTCCTTTAGATTCTTAAATACAAATAACATGCAATGAAGCACAAAATGTTATGCCATGCTTATAGTACATATTGTATGAAATATGAGTAAGAATTTAATTTAAATTCCATTATAAAATAAATATTCACAAATATTACCAGTGTTAATAAGAAAATTATAAAAATAATAATTTATTTGCAATAGAAACTTAAAAAAATATCTTGTCATTGCCTATTTTGTTATGTTTCAAGTTGACAAAGCTTAACATCTGCATTGTAGCTTATGCTGTTAAATATTACTGATTTGTTTATAGTTAGCATCAAATCTTGAAAAGAAATATATATTAAAAACATAAATAACCTAATTGCTATAATACAGCCTTCAAACCACCCCCAAAATCTAGTTCATGGGTTGGAAGCTGGAACTTATCCTGGTAGCATGAGGCCTAAGGTAGGTATGTGTCATTATCATCTGTTTACCCCTTACACTTGTCAAGTTTGTAATTGGATTGGTCTACTCCCGCACCCTAAATAATAACACACACATACATAGATATATGCTTACACTCTGACCTTAACCATAACAGTGCCCTATGAATGACACACACAGAGCTGGTTAACTTCTAGCACTTTAAACCACACAAATGCTGTAAGAATAACACAACTTGTCACTCTCTTAGCACTTCAAGAGACTTGCTTATTATCGACACGAACAACATACAATGTTTTAAATATATCTCAGACCTAAATATTACTTTTGGTCTCAAAGAAAATATTCAAACATACAAAGGCTCAGTACCCTTGACTATAGGCCATTTATTAGCCAAGAATGCCTTACTTTACGTACTATTCCCTACTTTTGCATGGAGCTCTCACCCTCAGCCCTTAATAAACCTCGCAGCACAGAGGTAATGACAAATCTCCTGAGGCACCAGGTGCTCAAAGAAATCTACCTTATTACTTCAATCACTCTGGACATTAAGACAAAGAATGGAAAGATGAAAACAAGTTAATATTTATTAAAGAACAATAATAAGTAATAGAAAATAAGATCGATAGTAAAGTCTGGATATATAGTCTTAAAAAAAGCTTACTGAAAGGAATCAGTGATGTCAAGGATGAATGTACCAGAGCAGCGTTTGATTTAGCAATCAATGTTCATGAAAATGCCGTTAACTGATGATCAGATGAAAATTGGTTACACATGTCTTTGTTTTCTATTTTGATGTCACTCTTCCATTGTCTCTGTTTGTCTTCTGACTTGCTTTCAGATGAGGCATATATATTATAAAATTTCATACTGTGGTTTCACAACACGATTGTTGCATGCACCTGATTGGCTGGTTATCAATATGATGGATGAATTTTGCTCCCCAAATAATAAAGTTTTTTGTTGTTGCTTTAGGTATCCACATGTCTTCCTTTCACAGGCTGTAAACCAAATTGTTGTCCCAGATGTCCATCCATAAAGTAATCAATAGTCTGAGGTATCGGCAAGTCTTCCTTTCCCAGGCTGTAAAACCAATTTAGCACCATGTTGTGAAGAACTGTTATAAAAGTGAGGTATAAGGGAAGAGGATATGCCTTTTATATTATAATGCCTATACAAGTGTCCTGCATCTGAATTCATTTTGTTGGGATTGAACAAAATATAATAAAAATATACAGAATAATTTTTTAGATACTCGTAAAGGGCCAGTTAACTTAACAATTGCTTACATATTTTCTAAATCCCCAGTCTAAGAAATTACTTTGCATATTATTACAGTATGTAATCATTCTATGATGAGGGAAGAAAGAAATGTATCAAAAATATCTTGTTTTGAATTGAAGTTTGAGGCAGAATATGTTAATACCTTAATTTAAAGTGCCTAAGATTGTATATATTTAGGTCCCATTTCCACCATAAATGAAAGTGTGTCAGTAGCCAGTTATCCGATATACTATACATTTTCACATGTACAATAGGTAGAATCTTCTACAGCAATACCTGTGCATTATGGTTAGCCATTGACAGAAACCCCAAGAAACAATAATATTTTGACACTTAGGTTACAATTTAACATAATATTTTAGCTATTTCAGTATATTTGTGCAATATATTGCAGTTTTTGCAAAATATTTTGAATTTTTATATTCAATTTACCATGTTATATATTTTAAATACTATTTTAGTAATGTCTCTTCATCATTTTATATTCAGTTTCTTCCTCTGGTGTTACTGCTTTATGATGTTTTTCATGATTTCATCCATATTGCTGTTGGCAACCATGTCCTGGTTGCTACCATGTAATTGCCATGTTGTGCTACTTAAGATCTCTAGCATTTGTTGTTAATAACAAAGCAGTCCTCAGAGTGTTTAGTGTATTGAGGGTCTTTGAATTTGAAGTTTTGTTAGAAACTTTGTGTGTGTCCTTTGATTTTCATCCTTGGATTTAATTGAAAAACTTTGATCTTTTAGTTTTGACCTTTTCCTGTTTGCAGATATGGATTCTGTTTGTCCCTGGTGTTATATACATTTACTTTAATTCAAGTGTGAAAGTATGTGTACACCAAAAAACAGGGTTTAAAAAAACCGTGTGGAAGTACATTTGTACACAAATTACCCTTTATAATTACAATTGTCTTGTAACTGTATATGTGAATGGTCCTTGAACCCCAAACATCTGATGCCCTGAAACAACCATAAATGGACTCTGCTAATGAAGCTGCACTCATGATGCTACAGACCTTCATTGGCTGAAATCTCCTCCCACCTGATATATCAAGTGTTGCAATGTAGAAACTCTTGTCTCTACATTAGAGGCACACAAAGAACCTTAATTTAGTGGCCTAATTAAGTGTCATTTTATTTTTCTAAAGAAAAGTGCTTAATTTAGCTAGGACACACAAAGATCCCTCAAGCAAATATCAGTCTATTATAAAAAAAAAACTTGGGATGAAATGTGAGACAGATTAGAAGAGAGACAGAAAGACACTTCAGAGAGACACTTTCACTTCCCGCAACACGGTCAAGTCACATCATACTGACGTCCTTTGGAAGCAAGTCCTGTGAGAGGGTGACCTTGGCAAGTCACGCCCTACTTACAAATATTTTCAAACCAGATCAAGGTCATCTAACCTCTCAGTGGTTGGACAGAACTTCAAAAACAACTAAGCGAAGAAGAAAGAGCAGCTCTAATAAAATGTATAAGTTAAATATGACACATCCACGACTAAGCAAAGAAGAAAGAGCAGCGTGTCGAAAAGAGACCCAAAAGCGTTGGAGAGAAAAGAATGCCAAAAAAAAATGCAAAAAAGAAAAAATAATAATCTATGTGCAAATTCTGATAATAAGGAAAGTAAGCAACGACTAAGCGAAGAAGAAAGATCTGCAACGTCTATCGCAACATTACATTATTAATGAGTATCTAAAAGTGAAAGCTAATCATCTCTTCTTTATTAAATCTAATCAAGCAAAACTTAGAATGGAACATATGCAAGGTCTCATTGATCACATTCAAAATTCAAATATCAATAGTTCAGACAAATTCAAAATAGGTAAAGCAGTAATATTACTATCATCATATCAAGGTAGTCCAAGAACATTGCAATAGTTATATCATGATGCAATGGCAATATCCCAAACTATCGGTTGGCCAGATTTATTTATTACAATGACGTCCAATCCACAATGGCCAGAAATCTGCAAATTCATGAGAACAATGCCCCCGGCTACATCGGCTCTGGATAGTCCCACTTTCATAAGTAGATTGTTTTATCAGAAAGTCTTATTTTTATTGAATGAACTCGAAACGGTGTTTGGTCAAATCAGAGCATACATTTACACGATCTAATTTGCATTTTAAAAAAAAATCTTACTTATACCTGTATTTTAAAAAGAATGCAAATAAAACTCAATTTGGGTATGCTTGATTAACCTGACCCCGGCCCCATTTTCACCTTTTTTGTATGCTTTTTTTTTTCAACATGGCATTATAGTAATTGGCTTTTTTGTTTAATTTTTCATAGGTTTTCTGTTAATGTTTAAGTAAACATTTTTATTGAGGTATTTTTAACCCAAAGAATTCTTTTTTTACATTTATGTTTTGTTAGAAAGCTTCCTAAAGAAGCTTTTTTAGCATTATTTTTTAAAACTATTTTGTTTGACTTTGTACACTGCTATTTTGGTTCATTTTGTTGGAGCAGTTGCTAAGGGTAAAGTCCATGGTCATGCTGTGTATGTATGTGTGTTGTGTGATGTGTGTTATATTTTGCTGTTAACCTTGGGACCTAGTTTCCATACTTCTTGATTTTCCTTTTTGACTTATTTGGATTCTGTATTAGGCTTTGATAAAAAGTAGGAGTGATTTTTGATTATGACCTATGCTTGGCTTCTGATTCACATTTCATCTGCTGATCCTCAATTTAAAAAGAAATATCTCATCCTTTCTCTGAAGGCAGTTTCAAACAGTTATAATGACAGGAGCAAACAAACAGGAGTACAAGTAAAATTTTATTGTCAAGTGCAGCTATTATAATAAAATTCTTACTTGTATGTCTATCACAAAGTAGTGATAACAGTACCAACAACAAACCCTAAATGCCATTGAATACAACAACATGCAACGGTTGCAACTTATACCCTACAGTAAATACAGTATACTGTATATACAAGAAAGAATCATTCAGATGCTTGTAAACTGCATGTCTAGTATTAAGCTTTTTCTTCTTTGTAATGTTGTGAATCCAAAATGGAGCAAACACATGAATTAAATGTAGACAATGTTTGGTATGCCTACAGCAGTGCTAATATTTGCAGTATATCGTCAGATGGTCTCCACTCTGGTATGTATGTACAGTACTACTATAATGTAGAGTTTTTCCAATTTGAACAGCCCATGTATCGTAAAATTTTCATTCACACCTAATAGGGTAGGAAACAAAATACATCAATGTCTTTGAAATACTTCCTGCATGCCTAACTTCCATACTGTAAGATACTGTAGAAGAAGCAAGGTCTGAGGAATTTATCATTAAAGAATAAGAGGTAAGAATGAAACTTAATGGTGACATAAATATTTATTTACATATTGTTATAAAGTTTTCAGATTTTCTTAATTTTCAGATTCAACAGTATGCTTAGGACTATCGTATTTTGAAAATTATCTACATTGCATGGTTTATCTGCCATGAAACTAATGTGTGAGCCAAATGTCAAAAATGGCTGCTAGTTTGTGCTGAAACAAGTTTCTGAGTTAAAAATTGTTTCTTGCTTTTGCTGGAATATGATGTTATTAATGATTTCTTCCTGATGTATCGGAAATGTATTCTCTCACTCAGACACAAAATGCTACCTTATTAGTACAAAATAATCACAAGGAAGGGAGGAATAATCACAGGGAGAACATAAAGTACACAGTAATATAAAAGCAACAATACCCTGTCACTCTTGGCCTAACAAGACAAGTCATGAATGCCTGTCTGCATGTCTCTGTCTATTTCTCTTTGAATGAGTGAGTGTGTGTGTGTGTGTGTGTGTGTGTGTGTCTTAAATCATTTTTGACTGTGCTTTCTTTTCTTCCTAATACTTGATCCATTAACAAATGCAATGCCTTCCTTATTCCAGACTTGGTTAGCCTTTAACGATGGCTTTAAAGTTTAAGTCTATTCCTTCCACAGAGCTAATGTATTGTGTCCATATAGTGAATGTGCTTCCATCATACTGCTGAAACATGGTGCTTCTACTACATAGAAAAGATCTACCCCATGCTCCATCAACCAATAGTAAAAAAATGCTCCTTGAAGAATCTTTTCCAACTCAAATCATGAAGATCCACCACCAATTTTATTCTTGTAGCAATTGGTAAGGACTGTTGGCTTGAGCAGTCAATTTGCTCCAGAGTACTCTCAAAGAACTCTAAAAGGTGATTAAAAAAGGTGAATGTGTAGATATTTGTCATCCTGTCTTGGGGCTCCATCTCCTGCAAGCGTATTCCCTCACTCATCTCTTATGTTGAGCAAGCCAAACTCTGTATTATTCCTGATAAACTTTTTTTGATGACAACATTCATGCAAGTGCTGATGATTATGCTTTTTTAAAGTTTGGAGTCAAATCCTTTTTCTCCTCTTCTGCTTTAACCAGTGCACATTGCTGTGGTACTAAAGTCTGTTCTTGGACTCGATGTTTTTTCTGTGGTCTTGAATTTGTCTTGGATTTAAGGGTATTCATACTGGGACTTGTCCATTGGAGTTATAGAATATATTTTTTGCTGTTAGTCAAGACCAGTTGTCTTTTAATTTTTTTTTTTTTTGCACAAGTCATGTCAGTGTCACGTTTCCATTACTTCAAATCTAAAGCTTGCTGTATTTAATTCATGTCTACACTTCTCTGCAGTTATTTTTGATGTTAAGATACAATCACATTTGGGACTATCCTTGTTAGCTCTATTTACTTTTGGCATGATTACATCTCTCCTTTTCTTTATAGTAAATTCTTATTGCTCCCTTTCATGGGAGCTGTTACCAAGGAGTAATGTTGTATATCTACTTTGTTACTGTGCTTGAGTATGATTTGAGAATATTTTTACTTTATTTGATTATAAAATTTGCAGTCTACTTAGACTTCACTATAGGTATTGTGGTGTCTAGCTCGTGCTGCATGCTAGTGCTTCAAGTTGCAGTTATGTGGATTCTTTTTTAGTACTTATAACACAACATCTAAAGTTAAGTTTTTCTGTGTGCAATATTACAATTAAGATGGAAGCATCCACAGGTGATTCTATCACAACACTGCCTCTTTACACTAAGTTGACGACAATGAACAGTTTCTTGAAGAAAAAAAAAACATTGGCCATAAATTAAAAGACCCGTTTAGCTTTCTATGAGTTAAAGATTTCCTGTACTTGAGACGTGTTTTGTGAAGTGAAATGCTGGTTTTCAGGAACTCTTCATCAAACCTTAGAAATACAAAGAGTTTAGGGCAACTGTTGTCTTACTCAGCAAAGGTTGAGAGCATGTTTGAAATTGCACTACCAAACTAAACAAAATGTCAGGCATGCAGGCTACTTTGACGTCGTATTCAGTACGTAGAATGCATGTCTACTACCAAATTTCAGTGTCCTGTTATCTGTACCCCACGAGACTGGTAAGATCCTTTTCCATGCTTTCTTTAATCCATTACCTGAAGTGAATCTGCAGAGTTCAGTAAGCTGAGTCTTGATTGCTCCAACAGAGAATTAGCAAATTTGGGGTGAAACTAATTCATTTCTAGTCAAGGCTTGGTTTTGCACTCTGTCTCGATATTATTTGGACTTGGACTTGAACTCTACCTACCCCCCCTTTAGAATCAGTCTTGACTAGTTGCAGTCCAGAACTTGTCTTGGACATGACAAAGCCTGTCTTGACTACAGCACTACTTCACTACTTGCCGGACACTGTAAGAGAATGGTGGTTGCATCCATGTTGTTGGTAGCTGTGATAAACTCAAAGAGGGAATGCTTATAGTTAATATTTTCCCAGGTGCAGTGCAGAATCTTGAGAGGTTATTTTAAACAAAACAGCAGGTTGCTTTGTCCGGCAGTGTTGACAAAGTGCCATGTCTCAAACTACTTCCATATCTTCCCACCACACACACCCTTTTCCCTGTTTCAAACCTATTTCCAACAGCTGTCAGTGTTACCTCCTAACTTCTCGATTACTAGCCCTTTTGTATAGTTGGAGAGAAGTATATGCTTTCAACCAGGTTGTATCGTTTCTTGTTCTGATGATGTTCCTGCCCATTGTTTGCTTCTTCCTGCTGGAAAACTAAAACAAATACAGAATAGTACCAACACCCAAGAGGCCCCTATGTTCCCTCGGTGGTATGTGCACAAATTTTCGTGCTATTGCCAGTTTAGCACTATCTCTTTAGCTGACATTATCTGTATCAATTTCTCTGTTTTCTGGTGCTTCCCATGAACCTGCCAATCTTGTGCCACCTGAGCATTTCCCCATACTATGTTTATTTTACATTTCTAAGAAAATCAATTATATATTTTATATACTGGAAACGTATTACAGGTGAACAGATTTTTTCGCTTTCTTTTCTTTAATACAACTTTCAAACAGACAATGATGATTAACATTCTCTGGTATGTAATGGGTACGTCATTAGCCACACTATGAACAAACTGTTATTTGCAGAATAACCAACCATCCAGAATCTTAAGTAAATTAATGACAATAAATAAAGGATGTTGTTAATATTTTGATGCATGTAAAAACAAAGTAGATTTTTTTTGGCTGCAATCAATATGTATTTCCTCTTTCCACTAATCAGAGGACTGCCCAACAGTGCGTGGTGTCAGTTTCTGATGAGTCTTTTTTATGTTATCTGGGTGCCTCCGTTTCTTTTCCAAGTGTTCTGTGTTTTGCTGGGAGATGACTCCTGGGTAGCTTAAGGATTAGTATTTCATAGTTAAGCAGGGCTAGATAAGGCCTGTTCTACAAATCCAGATTTTGTGGCTTTTCATTATTGTGCATTTTGCATTATGTTAGGATTTACTGCAGACCACACAATCTAGTATAGATAACTAGATGGATTTGTTGTTTTTTTTTTGGTACTTATTCCTTTGACTCTCTAAATGGGTAATTTTTATTAATGTGCAATGTGTTGATAAGCACTCTTTATTCATTAGTAATTTTTGAGTAATAAATTGCTCAGACAGTCAGGCATGATGTGCAATAAGCTGTATTGTTAGTCCCAGTTTTCCACAGATCATATCCTGTCACTCCTGAGAATTTTTCATAAAACTCTAATTTCTTGAAGAAGCATGTTATTTTACTTCCTAATAACTGTTTACATTAAAATATAATTGATTATCATAATTGCAATCTTTTCTAATAACTTGTTTTGTTTTTTTTAATATTTCAATGTCATTATTTTAAATTAAAAGACAATTAGCTCACAGTGTGGTGCATAGTAACACAGTTAAGAAATGAAATTTTAAGAGAATCAATACATTATGTTCACATTTGCTCAACTCCACAATGGAATATAGTTTAAGTTCAGGGAGGCTAAATAAATCAAAGTTGGAACACATCATGCAGCTATTTCAAAAGTTCTTCTTTGAAGACCCCTTACATTTGGAAAGCTAATGGCCAGCTATAGGGTGATTTTTAAATTTTGTTGAATTTGTTTGTAAGGGTTCTTCATCCTCATTGCTCAAGGTAAACTGTGAATCAGCAATTTCTTAATGACATTTAGCATAATTTTGCCATTATATTGTTAAAACATTGGTTAACCTATTTGCTGTATATATTTGTTCCGCAGCATGAATCAAATATTCATAATCTGAAACAGTGCAGGATGAAGCAGTGTGCTAAATACTCTGTGGTAATCAGGGGATCCTGTTAGTGTGCCATTCTTGATCACTGCAATCTTACCTAGGTACTATGTAATTATACAATTATCAATTATTTGTGTAGAAAGATACAATTTAAGAAATGCATGTCTTAAGTAGATGAATTGCTTTATATGCTGTGCACAGAAATACAATCTGCAGGAAAAAGCCACACTACGTTGTACTTCTTAATTAGTCATGGGGTATGTTGGACTTGCCGACTGCAGTTGCTGATCTCAAGACCATTTCAGTTTAAATGACTGAAAATTGTCAGGCATGTGTGCTTTACCAACTCTTTGCTTGTGTTGGATTGGTACTAAAATTTTGACTTTTGGACCACAGCACCAGTACAAACAAATAACTGATGACTCTTTCCCAACTCAAGGTTTCACTACAACTCCTGGGTGCACCCCACAATCATGTGTCTCCCTGCTGCACCCTGATTCAATACAAGGAACTGATCCCTTTAGGATCATTGAAGCAAGGACCCCCATTAGGTCTCTAGCACGAAGAAGCAAGGTTGGGGGGTGCAATATAGAGTCTGCTGTGTAACAAAGCATGGGCTGGAGACAGGTCCCATGAAGTCTCCAATGAATCAAAGCATGTTTTTTCCCTTGTGGATCCCTCACCGTGAAAAAAAAAAGGGGGGGAGGGGGCTTATGAATGGGTGGGAAAAAATAATGTTAACTTTCAGTACTGAAAATACAGAAATGCTGTTATCTTACTATTTTAACAATAGGCTTTTCAGTACATCTTCTGTACCATTATAACACACAACACTACAGTGTGCCAACCTTCTAGCACAGCTGAGCTCACCCCATTTTGTAACCTCCTACTGCCTGCTAAATCTGGCACTGTGAGAAGGGTTAACAGCTAGAGTGAGTTCAGCCACATTCTCTTCACTTTCCTCCATTCTGTCAAAATACAAAACATCAGACAGGTGAGCCTCTCTTCTGTTTTTGAGGTGAAAAACAGCCACATTTCTTAATTCCTCATTGCTACTTTATATGAATTGTACTCCTGGATTAGTTGTCATACCCACACAACACTCATACTCACACAGCCCATCCCTATGTCTAAAGATAAAAATCAATTCTGTTTGATTTTAGCAGAACAAGTTGCAGACTAGTTGGAGTGAGTCACTTGGTATGTCACATTAGGTGATAAAATTCAGTGAAGTGTTCCTCGATTCAGGTGAGTGTGCCTCTCTGACTTGCTAACAACAGTAACAACATTTATTTTTATAGCACAATTTCATGCACTTGTAGATCAATGTGCTTTTGAAGATGTCAAAAAAATAGAGAAAAGCAGGTTAAATTAGGTAAAAATAACAAATAAGTAATAAAAAAAATCAATACGAGCTTACAAAGATGTGTAATTAGTAGAAAAGTCTGCCTTCATTCAAGCATCACAGGTGTCTACACAGTGTCTCGATCAGGTGGTAGTAGTGATACAAAATGCCATCACAGAAAAAATGGAAAATCAAGCAGAGAAAATGAGAGATTAGTAAAGATTGCAGATCCCTGAAGAATATGATATTTCTGTACATGTATAATGTATCAGAAGTAGAACTAAAATGCAACTATGAAAAAGTCTTAAAAAAGTGGGTGTCTAGAACTTTTTTTAACAATGTTCCAGAGCATTAGTCTGGCATATCTTTAAAAGTAAAGTTTTTCAGATTTTTGGTGCATAACAAGAAAAGGCCGTCTCACCACTTCTTTTATGTTTAGCTCTTAGAAAATTAAGATTAAAATAATAAATATAATTATATAATTCTAATAGTTATAATAATATGTTAAAATCAACTAAATGAAGACCACAACTGAAAATCACCGGAAAAGTCATGCAATGCAACATAACTTTTTGTGGCATTGCACAGAACAGCGATAATATGTATTTACATCTGTGCAGAAGAGCAGAAGCTACTAGCTATAATGTAGTTGCAGATATAATATGAGATTCAACATGAGCATAATCAGTTTAGATTTCTTTATATGGGACGGTTTCATTGTTTTGTTTGATTTTTTTTTTTAATTGAAAACCTTTGAGAATAGAACTTTGTTTTCTTTCTTCAGTTTCAAGCTTATATCACTAATTAAAATGACTATTTCATCAGTTGAAGTAACTGCATACTGTGAACCAATTTGCTTGCTACAGGTCCATCCTACCTCACATCATGGCTGCAGCCCTGGCTATTTAGGAGGATGGAAGTCAGAAGTGTTATTTCTTCAAAGTAAACAGGCCAAAGTAAAAGGAAACTCCTAAAACAATGGTCTTCTCATCAATTTGTATTTGAGCAGATCTTCTTGTAAGCACTGAAATGGATATGCATTTATAATTTATATTTCGTTACTCAGCCCAGTTTAATTTTGAGGCTTTCAGTGGTCCAAAGGGTGATTTCTGGAGTTCCAGACCCCTCTGGGAACCCTTGTATTATGCACCTTGGAAGAAAGTAGAAGATATGGAGAATAAACCTACCTGTACTTAGCTGGTCTTTCCTCAGATTCCCATTTGTAAGCCTTGGTTTGCACTCCATATGTCCATAGTAATCCTTAATATGATAGCAATCACAGTGTTGTACTTTTACTAAAAATATAGAACCAATGTAAAAAACCCTTTAAGATAGAAAATCCTGCAGCTCCTTTACAAGATAATTTCATATGTCAGTTCTTACACAGTATTTAATTTAACCCATTATGCACTTTTTGACATTATTGCACCTAAACTATGCACTCAAAAATAAACAGTTTTTACTTGTTAATTGTAATAAAGGAGCTGCAGATCGCTGAAGAGTAGTGAGTACAACACTTCAGATTTATAAAAGAAAATATTCATATATTTAAAAACATTTGTTTAAACCATTACCAAATAAAAAACAAAAATGTTGTACCTTAGAGATTTCTCTCTAAAAAACTGGAATCAAGATTCTTTTTTGCCCCCCATTCTGTTAGTTATCATTGTGCCAAGTTTAGATGTCATTTCCCATAGCATTGCAGAGTTGTACTGTTTGGCACAAGAATGTTCCCCTAGGTCTCTTGCACCTAAACTATCTCTCAAAACAAGTACTGCAGTTGCAGTTATTTTTTATTTTTTTAGAAAAAAATGTACACCTAAACACTTTATATCATTCTAAAGTAATAAATTAACAATTTATAACCATATATGTATAAATATGTGCTCATGTATACAGTATCTTTACATTCATAAGTATTTTTCATGCCAATCCTTTTAACAGTTTTGTTTACCACTAGACACAGAGGAAGCTTACATTTTGTACACATGATTGTGGTTTTAATGCTGCAATTTACCTATTTCTGCTGCCTTCTATTGTAGTTGCCCCGCAAAGGTTTATTTATTTTTCTTGCTGTTGCTTTCCTTTTGCGTTTCACATTTGAAATTAACAAAGTGCATGCATACATTTTCATTCCAGGTTTTTCCAGTGCTGGAATCCATTCCCGGGAATTCGGGAATCCTGCATGTCATTCCCACGAATCCTGGGCTCCCGGGGATGACACAGTGCACGGGCATCTCACATGTGAACGGTTTTAGAACAAGCGACACTTATTTTTAATAAAACTACTGCAATATGTTGAAACCAATAAAAAACTAACCTTAACAACAAGCAGTTCATGCTGTCATATAAGTACATGTATCTAGTTAGTTGCAGTAATAAGAGCGTAAAAGGCACAATGTGTCCAGCGTGTGGTTGTCCAGGCGAGAGCGCACCTTCGTGCTGAGTATGCCAGCCACTGAGAAAGCACGCTCTGCCTCCACTAAAGTAGGCGGCACAGACATCAGATACTGATACACTTGTTCTAAACAATGCCCGCGCTTGCCGTTGCTCTGAAACACCGCCATTTCAGCTTTTACTGATGCATCCAGTTTCTTGTCATCATTCTGTGATGGCAAGTTTCTTGGTGCGGATAATGCGGATGCAACAGACTGAAGAATTGCAATTTCAAGTTGCTGTTCAAAGCTGTTGTCTGATGAAGTACAAGCTGCAGCAATGACGCCACCTTAATTATTTTCAGCTATAACACTGTTATTTCTTGATCGATTTTTACACTTTTACACGCTATATATGCGAGCTTGGCCATTCCTGTTCACCCGGGAATTCCAGCAGTTTCATTCCCAGGAATGCGGGAATGAAAAATGTCCGGGAATCCGGGAGCCCGGGAATGGATTCCGTAGTGGGCAGGGACAATGCCTTTGTTGGTAGCCCTGGTCACATGGCAGGAAACAGATACCCATGAGCACAGAGTTAGTCTTATAGACACATATATCAAAACCATTGTTTCTTAGCCACTTTTGAGTCACAGGGGGCTGTTGCTGGCTCGCAAGCATTTAAGACATGTTCATGGTCTAATCCGCCACTCACTTTTTCCCACAAAGCCACCAAAGGTTTTGACACAGGCTTGCAAGACTTTTTATTCCATTTGTAATCAAGCTACCTTCAAGCTACCCAAAACCCCTGCCGCTGTTAGATTTTATTTCTCTTTTGTAATCACGCTCATTTCTCCCTTCTCTTTGCCATTGGTGGAGAAGCCAGGGGTGAAGCAAGCATGATCGGAAATGGGACAAAAAAAAAAATACTTCATGGCGCTGTCTGTCCCATTGGGGGAGGGGGAGGGATCAGTGTTGCATGAGAACTTTACTGTGATCAAGTCACTAGCTGATACTGTTATTTTTTCTTTTTCTTTTTTTCCTCATTTGTTTGTGACACAGTGATGCCGGTGGCATGATACAGTGACATTCGATCAGGATTGGTGGTCCTTGTGTTAAAGTTTGAGAAGCTCAAGTAAATCATAACAAATACTCTGTACTCTAAGAAACATTTCTCTGTGTACTCTAAGTTGAAATTGAAAGACTACTGCTTAGAAAACTAACATAGGGATCAGTGGCAGTAGCAGATGGTCTCTAGGTATATAAAAACTTCACGCAGCTCTGAAACAGTAGATGGGATTCCTTTCTTTTCTCTGCAGGAGTAACCCTGCTGCAACCACCCATAGGGAGGCTGTTTGCATTATGAAGGGGATGGGGATAATCCCTTGGGAGCCTCTTCCCTGGAAGAGTTGAAACACCTGGAGAGCCAATGGGGGCAGGCCTATTGGGAATCTGAACTAGTGTGTTGCTGAGGCGTCACCCGCTGTATGTCTGAACTTGGGTCCTAATTTGAGGAGGTTCATCCGGATAGGCACTTGGAACATCTTGTCTCTCAGGTATGACAACTATTTCCCTCTGTTGTTGAAGGAGCTTTGTAAACTCCGAATTGCAGTGGTGTCACTCTCTGAGGTACACAGACCTCTGAGGTACACATTTTATTGGTCTGGTCACTCTGATGGCTGTCATACTCAGGGAGTAGCTTTTACTGTGGTGGATCGGCTCCTTCCGATGGTGTCTAATGTCACACCTTTCAATGAGTGTATTATGAGACTCCGGTTAAGGCACTCCATGGGTGCTTTGTCTGTTGTCTTAGTGTCTGCCCTGACCATGGTGAGTGATGGTGAGGGTGACTTTCTGTTCACAGCTTTGCTTAGTGGTTGATAGGTGCCAACAAGGTGAAGCTCCTCTGGTCATGGGTGATTTCAATGCGACCACTGGCACTGACAGGGCTGGCTATGAGGATTGTGTCAGTCTCCATGGGTCTGGCAACTATGGTGAAAGTGGGTCCATGTTCCTTGACTTTGTGAAAGGTCAGGTTCTGCAAATCGCTGGATCTTGGTTTTAGCACCCTGAGCTGCATCATTGGACTTAGTACTTCAGTAATGGTTGTGCGGTGAAGGAGATTGATCACATCCTTGTGGACAGATGCTGGAGGCTCCTACAGATCTGCAGGGTCTACAGAAGTACCCAGTTTGTGAATTCTGAAAACAGACTTGTTGCTACTTTGAAGATCCAGCTTAGGTCCAGTAGGGTACCGCTTACTAGGAGAATGAGACTGGACTTGGCCAGACTCTGAGATCAGGCTGTTTCAAATGAGTTTGCAAATACTGTAGTTTGTATGAAGAACTTGCACACTTTGGTGCAACAGCTGATCCTAATGTGATGTGGCTGACCTCATGTGACACAACCCTCAAGGTTACTGAGGATTGTTTTGGTGTTGCTGGTGTTCCCAAAAGGAGGTATTTAATCTCATAAGGCACCCTGGATATTATCAAGAGGAATCACAGAACCTGGCTTAATTGAACTCTGGTCTCTGTACTGTGAACTGAGAAGGATGGCTGAGAGGACTCTGAGGGCGGATAAGGAGGCAATTGTTAGAGGAATCCTTGTGCAACTGATACACCATCTATGGTCTAGTGATCCACATCCTGCTTACAGAGGAATTGAAGCATTATGCTCATCCAAATCTGTTACTCAGAAAGTCGCAGTCAGGGCGGGTGATGGAGCAGTTCTTACGGATGACGCTGCAGTTGTGACCCACTGGGCCAGCTACTTTAAGCATCTGCTTCAAGCTGATCCTCCGGCTAGGACGTAAGCCATCTCCAGGTCTACGGTTCTTGAGGCTGATCCTCCAATTAGCTGTGAACCTTCCTTCCAATCTCACTGAGATTGCACTTGTGGTGAACCAGCAGAGAATAGGGAAGGTTGCAGGGATCTGTGGTATCCAGGGTGAACTTCTCCAGGCTCATGGTAAGGCTGTCCTCCTGGCGTTGCAAGCAATCTTTGCATCTATTTTTGAGATGGGCATCACCCCAGCTGACTGAAAAAACAGGACTTGTCGTCCATATCTGGAAAGGGAAGGGTGATCCCCTGGATTGCAGCAGCTATAAGGAAATAACATTGCATTCTTTGCCAGGTAAGGTCCTTGCTAGGATCATCCTTATTCAGATCCATGATCACTTGCTCAGCTACCAGCGATGGACCAGTCTGACACTGAGGATTCTCTCAGAGTGCAAACAACAAATATTGGCAGAGTTTCTTTGTAGCATTTACCGGTTTTCATAAAGCATTCGACTCTGTTGATCGAACTATCCTTTGGGACATCCTGAGACTATGCAGGATCCCTCTGGTGTTGATCAATATCTTGGCTGGCCTGTACCCTGGTACTGTGAATGCTGTTCAGAGTGGAGGCAGAACCTCTGCGATTTTCCCAACATGTTTTTCAAAGATGCCTCTGAAGGCTAACGGTTAGTGTACTTTACATAGTTAACTTGTAATTAGATTCTGGGGTCTTCCCAGATTGTCTAAAGACTACATTTGTTTAATCATTGCTAACAAAAAATAATCTGTCTTAACCTTAGACCTATTTCTAACTTGTTTATTTAAGTAACATTTTAGAAAAAGCAGTTTTTAAGCTAGATGATTACTTGAATGAACATTCTGTTCTTGATAAGTTTCAGTCAGGTTTTAGAAAAAAGCATAGTATGTAAACTGCATTGGTTAAAGTAGTAAATGACTTGTGGGTTAAGGTGAACACAGGAAACATATCTGCATTTGTTCTCTTAGACCTGAATACAGTATAAGACACCTTAGACAGCAACATTTTTATAAATTTCCTTAGACAGTGTATGGGTCTCCTTGGTAGCCTCTTAAATTGGTTTTAGTTTTGTAACAGCAAGAAAATTCTTTATTTTTGAAAATTCTAGTTTGTGGATTCTATATATTATATATGGTGTACCAAAAGGATCTATTCTGGGCCCACTGTTATTTTTAGGCTCTATTATCTTAAAATACAAGGTGAACTAACACAGTTGTGTAGATCAGTGCTCCGCAACCTTTTCTCACCTACGACACACAAAAGTTCTTCCTAGAATTCCGCGGCACATCAAAAGCCAAAATATATAGCAATGGCGTAGCTAGGGCGAGGGGGGGGAGGGCGGTCCGCTCTGAGCGCCAGCTATTTAGGGGCGACAACATGAACTCCAATTTATTTTTCAGCTTTAGGGCGTCAAATTTTTCACCGCCCTGGGCAACATGATCTCCAGCTACGCCACTGATATATAGATATTAATTTAATACACAAATTTTACAATAAATTTTCTTTTTTTATTATAAGTATACATTTATTATAAGTATACATACATTAAAACTATTCTATATTTACTTTTATGCAATCTTAATAATTATTATAACATAATGACTGATTAATGTGATACCTGCGCTTGTTTCAACAAACACAAAAGTTTTATATTCGGCTCAATATTTGACAGCGCAACCCAAAGTTCTTGGTCAAGATCTTTTAAGCATGACCGCTTAACATTTTTAATTAACACAAGAGTTGAAAAACTTTGCTCACATGAATATTTCGTCGAAAATGGAAGTAGTGTTAGAATGGCCTTGTCGGAAATGCGAGGATATTCTTTCTTAACGGAAATCCAGAAAACATCTAATGGAACTTCGGTGAAATGAAGTTTTATAATAATAATAATAATAATAATAAATTTTATTTATATTGCACTTTATATTTTAGCAATCCCAAAGTGCTACAGAGTAAAAATAGAATAATAAAATAAAAAATAAAAAAGAACAGAAGAGTCTATAAAATACTTTAACAAAATGACTTTCTAAAAAGATGAGTTTTTAGGTTTCGCTTAAAGGCCTCAGTCGACTGTGGGGCTCTCAGGTAATCAGGGAGGGCATTCCACAGCCTCGGCGCCACCGATGAAAACGCCCTGTCACCCATGCTGCTGAGCTTAGTTCTGGGGACTTGAAGAGTGTTAGTGTGTACAGAGCGGAGGGAACGTAAGGAGTTATGGGGGGTAAGGAGTTCCTGTAGATAAAGAGGGGCATGTCCATAAATGCACTGATGGGTAAGAAGGGAGACCTTGTACTCTATTCTGAATGAAACAGGGAGCCAGTGAAGGGTTTTCAGGATTGGGGTGATGTGATCATACTTTCGCACCCTCATCAGGATCCTGGCAGCGCTGTTCTGAATATACTGGAGTCTCTGGATACTCTTGCCAGGAATCCCAATGAGGAGTGCATTACAGTAATCCAGCCTGGAAGAGACAAAGGCATGGACGAGTTTCTCTGCATCTGCCAGGGTGAGTAATGGGCGGAGTTTGGCGATGCTCTTGAGATGGAAAAAAGATGACTTACAGAGATATTTGATGTGGGTGTCAAAAGTAAGTTGGGAGTCCATTCTAACACCCAAATTAGTAACAGATGTGGAAAGAGGAATATTTTGGCCAGAGAAAGTAATACTGGTGATGGTAGAAGAGCGAAGATGATGTGATGTACCAACTAAGATGGCTTCTGTTTTGGATCTGTTCAACTGAAGAAAATTGAGCCTCATCCATGCCTCTATCTCCTCCAGGCAGGTAGACAATGTAGATGTTGGCAGAGGAGCAGTAGAGGAGGTGGGAGTAGTCCTGAGGTAAAGCTGAGTGTCATCGGCATAGCAATGGAACGATAAACCATGTCTGCCAATGACAGTTCCAAGGGGGAGCATGTAGATAGTTAAAAGGATAGGGCCCAGCACAGAGCCCTGTGGAACACCACAGGCGACGTTGTGGGTGTGGGACTTTGCGCTGCCAAGGGCGACATGCTCAGTTCTGCCAGTCAGGTATGATGAAAACCAATTTAGAACAATTCCTGAGAGTCCAATAGTGTATTGCAGGCGGTGAAGAAGGATGTTATGGTCTATTGTGTCAAAAGCAGCTGTCAGGTCAAGGAGGATAAGTAGTGAAGGTGAACCAGTATCTGCCGTCATCAGAAGATCATTGGTGACCCTGACCAGGGCTGTTTCGGTGCTATGGCCAGGGCGAAAACCAGACTGAAACTTTTCAAACAGATTGTTCAGTTTGAGATGATCGTGAAGTTGTGCTGCAACTATTTTTTCCAGAACTTTGGAGAGAAATGGAAGATTGGAGATGGGCCTATAATTGGAGAGAACTTCAGGATCCAAGGTGGATTTTTTCAGTAGAGGTCTGATGACAGCAGTTTTTAGTGCAGAAGGAATATGGCCAGCCAGGAGGGACTGATTTATTATCCTGGTGATAAGTGGAGAGATGGCAGAAATGTTGGCCCTCAGCAAGGGTGAGAGGAAAGGGTCCAGGGAACTAGTAGACGGTTTCATTTTCCTGATGACATCCTCCACCTCTTCCCGTGTGGCAACAGAGAAAGAGCAAAGAGGATGGACGGTCTCAGACAATGAGTCAACAGTTGGGAAGGGCAAGATATCCTTGGTAGAGAGGTGTAAACGGATATTATCAACTTTTTGTTTAAAAAAGTTGATATACATGTTGCATCTGTCATCAGTGGTCTCAGAATGGGCAGGTAAAGGAAGTTTGACAAGATGATTTTAACGTCCCGTCATTACTTAATTCTATAAATTCCTCTCGAATTTGCAGTGACAGTGCTTCCGTAGAATTTATTGCATTGGTTGCAAAAGGATTTCGAATCCAATCGTATAGTTCCATATTAATAGAATAAAAATAGTGATCAAATTTCTGCTGAAGCATACTTAAATGTTGTTGGGCCAAATCCACAATTAATTGCTTGTTTTCAATCGTACTATGGTTGGTCCTTTGGTACATTTCTAAACATCCTTTTTGCAACTCTTCCTACCAAAGTTCGAGTTTTTTTTGAACCCCTGTAATTTATCGGAGCACGTCAATATATTCTCATTCCGTCCTTGCATTTTTTTATTAAGTTCATTCAGATGCTCGAATATATCAGCCATGTATGCAAGTTTGGCTATCCAGTAATCATCATCGAGGCGCTGGTATAGTTCGGGCATATTTTGATCTAAAAGAAACTCATGCACCTCGTAGCGAAGCTCAAACAATCTAGCCAAAACTTTGCCTCAGGATAGCCAACGAACTTCAGTATAAAACAATAAGGATTCATATTCGGCTCCCATTTCTGCACAGAGTATTCCAAAGATTCGCGAATTTAAGACTCTCTATTTAATTATGTTTATGATTTTAATGCATTCATTCATCGTGTTCAAAAGTTCCTCTGGCAAATTCTTGACCATCAATGCTTCTCAATGTATGCAGCAGTGTGTAATTTGTATTATCGGATTTTTTTGTTTTACACAAGAGACAAAACCTTTTTTACTACCCGTCATTGCCGCAGCGCCATCCGTGCAAATAGCAATGCAATTGCTCCATTGAATATTATATATTTTGAAGAAATCATCAGTTACTCGGAAAATTTCTTCACCGGTAGTTCGCTCTGGAACCTCCTTACAAAATAAATAATGTTCTTTAATAAAGTCCTCGTCAACGAAACGTACAATAGCTATCAGTTATGCTTTATTTTTAATATCAGTTGATTCATTGATTTGAAGCGCAAATTTTTCAGCCAATATCAGTTTTCTAATCAGTGTTCCTAAAATATCGCTTGACATGTCGTGAATACGTCTTTTAACAGTATCGGCAGACAACAAAACTTTATTCACTTCCTTAACTTCATTGGGCCCAAGCATAAGTCGAACAATTTCCATGCATGCTGGTTTAATAAGTGTTTTGCCGATAGTATGCGGTCTTTTCTGACATGCAATTAATTTTGCAACATGGTAGCTAGCTTCTAAGGCCTTTTCAGAAACCATAACGGCCGATTTCATAAATTGCTTCTGTTTTTGATTTTGTTCTAAGCGCCTCTGAAAATATTGTTTGTCTTTTTTGGCATAACTGGGATGGTTTGAATTTAGATGGCGATTTAGTTTGCTGGGTGCCATTGCCTCGTTTGATAGCTGATCGCTGCAAATGATACATTGTGGCTTGGGAGCCGTTTCGTCACCACACCACGAGAATCCATATCGAATGTAGTCTTTGTTGTACTTCCTTTTCACAATCTTCTTTGTTTTTTTTGCAACACTTGTGCTGGGTTCTTCATCATCTGTACGTGAAGACGAATCTTTTCCACGTAAAAATTTATCCATATTTAAAGGGGTATAAAACTAAATATGAATCACATGAAGAACGTTAACCATACACAATTCATTAACACAACTAATAGTAATGAATGATAACTACTGTCGCAAGACGAGTGAATGCGACGTAGCACGACTAATACGTCGGCTTGAATTGAATCTAGGTGAGGGCACGGAGCGCTCTGCCTATCAAAGCGTACTACGCAGTTGTCTGGCGACTACGTTGGGCGTACGTCGTAGGCGCCAGGTGATGGGATTTATTATTTCAGAGAAATGACACATAAAATTATGAAACCTTTAAAAGGCTATTTACGCAAATATTTCATTGCATGTATTCTCGTTATTGTGTTTCTAAGGAGGACCGTTGAAATATTATTTAGTTAGAAAATTGTCTTATTTGACCGCAGCACACCTGTATCGGCTCAAGGCACACCAGTGTGCCGTGGCACACCGGTTGCGGAGCACTGGTGTGGATGACACACAGCTTTACTTATCTATAGTACCTGATGACTCTAAAGCCTTGAGTAATAATTTCCTCGAGCTTAATAAGGAAGAAACAGAAACCTTAATTGTTTGTAAAAGGTGGAAATAGTTAAGGTCTTAGAAATAAACTTGATCCCTTAGCATTAAAAGTCAAAATAAAGGATTTAGATGTATTCATGACCTAAAGTTTAAATTGCCCATTAGCCTAAATTCTAGGACTCCATGTTTTCATTTAAGGCAGTTGGACCTCTTATAACTTCGCAAGATACTGAGGAATTAATTTATGCTTTTCATTTCAGTTGACTAGATAACCGTAATGCATGCCTAACAGGACTAACTAAGAAATAATTTAATCAATTGCAATTAGTTAAGAATGCAGCAGCAAGAATTTTAACCAGAAAAAAATATTCAAGCTTAATTTTTCCATTTTCGCATTATTTCATTCTTTACCTAGATGCATTGGGATTGATTTTAAAATACAGTACTATTTTTCATATATAAAGCTTTAAATAATCTATTTTGGAGTGCCTGCCAGCCTACATTCCCAGTCATAAGCTTAGATCTTCTAATTATGGCCTGCTTATTATTCCAAAAGCTAGGTATAAAAGAAGTGGTGAGGCAGCCTTTTGTTGTTATGCACCAAAAATATGGAATACATTACTGATATTAATATGTCAGACTAATGCCGTGGAGCACATTTAAAAAATTCTAAAAACATACTTTTTTAATTTGGCCTCTTCATAGATTTTAATTCTACATGCATTTTAGATGTAGAAGCATAGAAATATATTCTTCATGGGTTTGCCACCATTATAAACCTGTATTTTTTCTGCTTGCTTTTCGGGTTTTTCTGTAGAGGTATTTTGTGCCACCACCACTTGGCCAAAGTACTGTGCAGGCCATAAGCTTATAATCTGATTGATGACAAGACCCACTGCATCAGATCTTCTGGGACGAAACTTAAAAACAATAGGAACTACTTAAACACATTTATTTTAGGTAGAATGCCCAGTAGAGGCTGAATGGTCTTTTGGCCTTGTAATTCCTGCATATTTTGTTTTTATTTACTCTCCACATCTAGCCTGTGGAGGTTTTCATTTTTTTTTTTTGCCCTCCCGTGCCATCTGACCACACCATTGAACCTAACTTTAGAGACTGAAAAACAAATCCATTGGCTGACTGTGCAGAGACAGAGCAGATGTTGCTAAAGGATTGGTTGTCTACTGATTAACAAGACCACTGCTGAGTCACTGGACAAGCAATCATATAGATTCATATTTGCAAACTATATCAATATGAAGTAAATAAGAGCCTAGTTTGTATGTTTCTTTAAGAGCTGGGATATATTGTACTAATTACCTTCATAATTTTAAACACTTCAATCATGTCACCTCTAGAACTGCTTTATTTTTTTGTCATCTACAGTATGTCTGTTTTATACTACGGACCCTAAAACTATATATCTTATTAGATATATAGATACACCTATATAACTGTAAACCCTTTATTAAGTGTATGGGTTTTCCTTGGGGAGCAAAGGAGAAAAGCATTTCCAAATATGATTAGTGAAATGATTATAGTATCTTCTTATCTCCACACTACCTTTACTCTGTATTTCTTATTCCTTCAAACTATTAGTCTACAACCTTCCTTTATTCCTTCCACTCTGTGGCCTCATGTGAGACCATTTACTTTGTCTTCTCCACTTTGGCAACTTCCTATCCTTACCAGCACAAATCTCTGTCCTTTACCCTTGTGGCTAGGAGGTCTTGAAATTTTTTGTCAACCCTTCTTGGCTCTACCATCTGTATATAAACATGGAGGGTCAAGCATCTCTGTCAACTGCTGGGATCCCTTCCTTCTGATATCCTTTATAAAACATTATAGGTTTCTTCTCTATTCTACAGTGATTCCCCTGCCTCATTCACATCCAGTGCCCTATAGTATGTCTTACTGCATTAACTGTTTCTTAGCAACCCATGTAACTTCATGTTGGGATGTGCTGGACCATTACTACTTCCAGTATAGTGCTGTCTCCATAGTGGTGTTCTTCTGAGGTAATTTTTCCTGCCCATTTCTTGCCCATGGCCATCCCTGTTTAGGTTACTATGGTTGGGAGTTATATTCTGTTATTTATAGTATTTTCATTTTAAGCCATGCATTGATGTGGTTTGGGGATGTTAAGGTGTGATATGTACAAAGGCTTTATTGTTTTATTTCAATGCATATTTTTGGGACAGTTTCAAATGTTACACAATTCAGGGCACATGTTTCTATTTTGCTTTCTGCTGATGACACATCCCTTTGTCCTGTAATTTAGGTAGGTTTATTATATGAATCATGCTACTGGTATGTACAGCTTACCCTCAGATCTGTATCAGTGGGACATTTTGGGAGGGTTTGATCAGTGTAAATGTCATTATTATTATTATTATTATTATTTAAATGAGATTCAGTGTAGGAGAAGGCAAGACCGGCCCTTGATTCAGAGCTGAGTGTAATTTGGTTTAAAATATTTTTTACAGTGTTCCACATGAAAATATCCTTAAAGGAGCAAGGCATTGGGTATATAATAATGGACATCAATAAATAAAGGCTTACCTTGACTTTTTATTGTACTAAACAGCAAAAATAAACTTAACACACATGTGTAATATGATGAAGAATGAAAGGAGATTAAAATACAGTCATGTGAAAAAGTTTGGGAAACCCCTCTTAATTCTTTGGATTTTTGTTTATCATTGGCTGAGCTTTCAAAGTAGCAACTTTCTTTTAATAAATGACATGCCTTATGGAAACAGTAGTATTTCAGCAGTGACATTAAGTTTGTTGGATTAACAGAAAATATACAATATGCATCATAACAAAATTAGACATGTGCATAAATTTGGGCACCCCAACAGAGATATTACATCAATACTTAGTTGCGCCTCCTTTTGCAAATATAACAGCCTCTAGACGGCTCCTATAGCCTTTGATGAGTGTCTGGATTCTGGATGGAGGTATTTTTGACCATTCTTCCATACAAAATCTCTCCAGTTTAGTTAAATTTGATGGCTGCCGAGCATAGACAGCCTGCTTCAAATCATCCCATAGATTTTCGATGATATTCAAGTCAGGGGACTGTGATGGCCATTCCAGAACATTGTACTTCTCCCTCTGCATGAATGCCTTTGTAGATTTCGAACTGTGTTTTGGTGTCATTGTCTTGTTGGAATATCCAACCCCTGCGTAACTTCAACTTTGACTGATGCTTGAACATTGTCCTGAAGAATTTATTGATATTGGATTGAATTCATCCGACCCTCAACTTTAACAAGGGCCCCAGTCCCTGAACTAGCCACACAGCCCCACAGCATGATGGAACCTCCACCAAATTTGACAGTAGGTAGCAGGTATTTTTCTTGGAATGTGGTGTTCTTCTTCCGCCATGCAAAGCACTTTTTGTTCTGACCAAAGAACTCAAATTTTTGTCTCATCAGTCCAAAGCACTTTGTTCCAAAATGAATCTGGCTTGTCTAAATGAACATTTGCATACAACAAGCGACTCTGTTTGTGGCGTGAGTACAGAAAGGGCTTCTTTCTCATCACACTTCCATACAGATGTTCTTTGTGCAAATTGCGCTGAATTGTAGAACGATGTACAGATACACCATTTTCAGCAAGATGTTCTTGCAGGACTTTGGAGATGATCTTTGGGTTGTCTGTAACCATTGTCACAATCCTGCGCATATGCCACTCCTGTATTTTTCTTGGCCTGCCAGACCGGGGTTTAACATCAACTGTGCCTGTGGCCTTCCATTTCCTGATTACATTCCTTACAGTTGAAACTGACAGTTTAAACTTCTGAGATAGCTTTTTGTAGCCTTCCCCTAAACCATGATACTGAACAATCTTTATTTTCAGATCTTTTGAGAGTTGCTTTGAGGATCCCATGCTGTCACTCTTCAGAGGAGAGTCAAAGGGAAGCAAAACTTGCAATT
This sequence comes from Erpetoichthys calabaricus, assembly GCF_900747795.2. NCBI lineage: Eukaryota > Metazoa > Chordata > Cladistia > Polypteriformes > Polypteridae > Erpetoichthys > Erpetoichthys calabaricus. The sequence continues at coordinate 128,771,614 of NC_041394.2, forward strand.
GACCACCTTAAATACCTTTTCTCATGATTGGACACACCTATCTATGAAGTTCAAACGAGCTAATCCAACCAATCTGGTGTTGCAAGTAATCAGTATTGAGCAGTTCCATGCATTCAAATCAGTAAAATTACAAGGGGACCCAAATTTTTGCACAGCCAGTTGTTCACATTTGATTTAATTTCATACAACTAAATACTGCTTCACTAAAAATCTTTGTTCGGAAGACACCCCAGTACTCTATCTATCTATCTATCTATCTATCTATCTATCTATCTATCTATCTATCTATCTATCTATCTATCTATCTATCTATCTATCTATCTATCTATCTATCTATCTATCTATCTATCTATCTATCTATCTATCTATCTACTCAGATGTTCCTAGGAAATGAAAGATATGCCACTGTTATCTTTTTTGTTGAAAGTAAATAATTATGCAGGCTGAGAGGGTTCCCAAACTTTTTCATATGACTGTAACTGTTAGAATTTCTTGCATCTAGATAAATGATCCTGTAAGTTTATTACAAATTCATATAGTGTCTTTTTGGAAGGTTTAGCAGATTCCCTTATTTACTCCAAATAAATGATAATGTTGGTTGGATCCAGAGTTATGAGCCTGTATTTCTATTCCAGCTTCAAACAGCAATCTTTTGGAGTTTTTACCACATACCCCATTCTCTCCCTAGATCAGTTACCTTAAATAAATAGAACTAAATACATGCCCTACATCAACTCTTTACGGCCCTCAGAAGTGCTTCTTCTTCACAAAAAATGTCCATAGCTGTCTGTCTGTCCTCTTTATCATGAAATGAACAAGTATTCCTTATTTTCTAACCTATTTAAACATTTAGAGGTTTCACCTTACATCATTTGACTGGGTTTCCTCTAAAGTTTTCCATTAGGTGCCTGTGGTGCCTATAAAATGTATTGTGTGTACCTTGTGGGTGCGGGTTAAAAATTTATTTCACAAATAAAGTGTTAAAGTTTGAAGTCATGTATTTTCACTGGGTTAATATTTTTACAATTTCTTTTTGATTGTTGTGATTTAGCGGCAAGTCTGCATCTCCTCTAGGGCAAGAAAACAGGTTCTAAAAATGTCCAAACTTCCATATGGAAATACAAAACTCAGGCTTCATAGGCAATTTAATTAAAGCAAAATGTATTCCTTATAGAAGCACTGACTGCATGTTGATGCCGAGGTTTGTTTTCTGAATTTCAAAACAAGTTTTACTTTTTTGAACCTTTGGCATTTTGCAATTCACCCTTTCCAGCAGAAAGTGTCCTGGTGACAAATCAGCTCTGATGTGCTGAATCTAGATCACAGTTATAGAGGAAATGGGCAAACTCAGGAGCTACAGTGCAACCTCAAAATCCTTCCCCATATTAACATATAATGACAGAATATTTTGAAAATTTTTTCAAAATGGCTTTTCCAAACTCCTAGTAGTGTCTTTTGAAGCTGCATTATGCCATATTGAAAGTAACTATCATGATTCTCTGGAATATTTGGAATTATTTTAATACTCCTCATCAGAGCTGGATTAAGGAGGGTGGAAGGCCCTGGACAAGAGGCATTTTTGGGGTCCTACCTTCATAAAATACAATGAGTGCATATCAGCTTCAATGTCTCAGAGACACAAAAAGTAGAGTAAATGACTACTACAGAGTCTTAGATTTAAAATGAATGGCAATAATTTGAAGCTGACAAAAGAAACATGAATTTACTCTCTGAAATTATGAGGGACAAAGTATGCTGTATCAAAGTGTGTATCTTTAATTAGCCTTTGCTGCACAGATGACAAGCAGCCATGTAACCGTTACAAACCAAGATTTGTAAAGTCAACTATAGAACCCTATTGCAAATGCATATTGCAATCTATATATTAACACAGGCAAATTCTTGCTTTTCAGAAGCAAACATTTCTGGATTTCTTTGCAGCAAAGGCCTTGACCTGGTGACTAAAATCCCGTTTCCAAACCAGTTCCCACTCAGTTGACATTAGAGTCAAATGATTCAGTCTTTCCTGTCCCATTGTGGATTTGAGCCTATGCTTTACTAGCCCGACCTTGCAGAAAGATCACTCACCACTTGCAGTTGTGACAAGCAACGTCAGGTGAACCCTGAAAGCAACATCTGTTTTTGGGAAGATTTTGTTTTTGCAAGTATTTTTTTCTCTAAGAAACTAAAAGCTCTGGAGCAGATGCAGTGCCTTTAGTGCTTATGAATTCTTCAAAGTGGACAATCTACTAACCACCATTCCTCAAACAAAAATAACGCAGACATGCCAATACATACACACAAATACGTACACACAACTCCGAAAAACAAATTTATAATAGCACAGCACAAATCCTTTATCTCTCTCTTCCTTATTCAAAGGCAGACAATATGCTGAACTACTTTTGTATTTTGCATATGTTTTGCACATCACTTCTACAATCACTGTTTTTGTAATCTTTAATTGTTAGTTTGTTTTGTCATTTATAAGATTAACAGATTTTTTTTCCAGGGTCTTAAAATTACATTTTGCCACTGATAGAGTTCCACTTCATTCTAGAACCCAAGATCCCTGATTTGCTGCTCTTTTACATTAAAATCATTAAACGTTCATAGTGGCAAACAAAAGGTGGTTTTCTTTCTCATTAAACATAATGGAGAAAAAACTGCCATATTTATGAATTTCCTTTTATTATTCCAACTGCTTTTAGATTGACAATTTAAAGAGCATTTTCAGTGTCAGGAAAGCTACCTCATCCGGCACAAACATTTTGGAGACTTCTGGTTTGACACATAATTCCTAAAACAAAGGTGCAATGAAAAATGCTTATTAAGGTTACATGTGTTTATAATTTAGCTGAATCTGTAAAGGGAGAAATTACATTTAATTTAATCATAAATGTTATTTTTTGACCAATAGTACCCCACTCTGCAAATAAATAAAATCAGGCTGCCTAGCACACTTGATCTAAATTTTGTTGTGTATTTTTTTTACTTAGTCGCTGAATTTTTAAGTTGCTGTTAATGAAAGTGTTTGTCAGATAAAATAATATAAGGAGGAGGGACTATTTAAAGATCATTGCAATGCAACATTTAGTCTATTCAGTAACTCAATTTTTGTCATGCAAATAGACTCATTGTGCCTCAACATAAAGAAAATTTGGACGGACACTAACCTCATGTCCTTAACATCCAAGGATCAGAAAGGTAACCAGTGTGATGGAGGGCTTTGGATGTGCAGAACTAAAGTAGCAAGTGAGTTTAGTGTGTTTAAGTAATTATGATCAATTTTGTAGCCTCACAAAGTATAATGAGGCACTAGGAAAAAAAAGTGTGCCTAAGCTGACTGCATGGCAGATTTTCAAGAAATAATTCAGTGAAGAATATCACAAATTTGCTGTGATTGATGCTTTTTTTGGGGGCCCCCAGGTGAGTGTCCCAATTAAGCCTTTGCTATAATGCAGCCATACTCCTCATGCATCAAAATATTTACTTTATTTAATGTTTTGATTTTCTTCAATTCTCTTTAGATTTTTTGTGGGTGGCACCATGTTGTTTACAGTTGCTGTGGCAATTGTTAGACATGTAAAAGATGAGTCATATGGCCTATGACATCATGGTTGCCCTAATATAAAAGATGGCAGCACAAAACAAACTGTATATAGTTCACACTTTAGTTGCTTCGTTCTTTTGGGTTTTGAACTTTTGTTAATGTCCCATTTAACTGAGAGTTTTGCCTTGGGCATTGGTTTTGGTGCATAACCTTTTTTGATCATGTTTAATGTCCTTTATCCTGAATTTTGTTTCGTCCTTTTCTCAGTCCTATTATTTTCTGGTTCTTCCTCTGAACAGGCCTGGAAGTTGTTATGTTACATTGTTTTTCTTACACCAATATTTGTCCATTGTCTTTACCTCTTAAACCTTCAGATTTGTCATCTTCTGTTTGTAGTATAATACTCTATAAGTGTTGGTGTATGCTGTTATTGGATCCACTGTATATGAAGAAAATTTGATTGATTGTGTGTCTATTAAGGATCTCTGGTGTTTAAAGCTTCACCCAGTTTTATTTTGGAGGTGGCGGAGATGTAAATAATTATTAGAACCTATTTATAAAAATCACAGCTTCATTTTGATTGATATTATCACTTTGTTGTTTAGTAGTTTATTAGCTTTTATTTTCATAAATAAGCTTCAGTATATTGAAGTTTTCTTGTATAGTAGGATCATTTTGTGCATTTCAGTATATTTGACTTATGTAAATATATGTTAATTTTTTGTGTGCCATTGATCTTCCTGATCAGCTTGTTTCCTTGCTTCACTCATCTTTATTTTCTCTATTATTCCAGCACCAATAACGGCGCACTGCAAGATAACATGCAGTGAATACACTTGACTTGAGCGTTCATACTTTTCATACTCTTTCTCTGTATGTTTAGCATTTGTTTGCTCAGAGGTTCATGTGCTTGCTGCTTCCTGAGCAGCTCTTCTTTTCTCCACCCTAGCAGCCCACTTCTTCTCTTCTTCCGTCACCATCTTTTTGCGTTAAAACTGATTAAGTCAGTGTTTGTGTTGCAATTACTTAGCACATTTTCCTTAATCTTTCACTTAAGCTGGCACTTAAGTCTTCAATCTGTCTCAAGAATGATTTAAGATATGAAGAGGTATGAGAAGTGACAGCAAAGGTGGTATGGATAAGAACGGTGCCCTTACACATGCGCCGCACGGCCGCCCTGCTGGCTGCTGCCAAGAGTTGATCCTACAAAGAAATAAAATAAAAAGAGAAATAACCTTGGAGGTCAATCGTCACCCTGCAATCGGATAGTAGACGTCACGTAGTATATGTGTACCAAATTTCAGGTCGATAGGTCAAACGGTTTGCGAGCTACAAGTGATTTAAAATCCTGGACAGAAAACCAAACAGCCACGGAAGCATATTATATATAAAGATTAGATAGCACATTATAAAATGGGGTGTATGGACAATCCAATGCATGCCTACATTCATAACAGTGGAGCTCAGTTTCTTATAATATATTTGTTGTTGTTTCATGTCTCCATTTTTACAACTTCAATTGAGCAATCCTAAAGAAAGGACACCGCATAGCTATTTTCCACTAGCGTCAGTCACACTTGCTTTTTATTGATTGATTCAGATGCAGAAGACAAATGCAATCACCTTCCAAAATTTACAAATAAAACCCCTCAAAACTGAGAGAAAGAAACATCTGCCTTGTGAAATGGCACTTTGTATGTGTTCAGAAATTTGGACTTGTGCTTAAGAAATTGCTAATTATGCCTCCTGGGTGTAGCCTGTTTATAAATGATATAGCAAAGCAGTATTGCTGTCTTTTCTGAAAAACTATAATTGCAATACATGGATAAAAGACCAGTGTTGTGTGGTATTTTTGCTAGTCTTTAAAAGACTGCAGTAAACAGATATATATAGAAGAATTTGAGCCTAACTATTACAAAAATCTTTCAGGCGACAACCCATACACTTAAACTGGTGAGAAGGGTTTTTGAATCCTTAGCAGATATGTTTAGCACTGAATTATAGTAAATCATTCAAAATACAATTTCATCATTTTGTCCTAATAATAGTGAACCAGAGGCGGAAAAATTCAGTGTTTTAACCTTGTCCATATTCAACTTATTAACCCATTATGCATCAGTTCACCATCATGAAAAAAAGTATACAAAGGGGAAAATTCAACATCATTGCTACTGTTCCCAGTAATGGCTAATAAACTATGGAAGATTATTTGTGCCAAAATGACATACAGTCTAAATTGTTAACTACGTTGAAATACAATACATATGCAAGTGAGCATTGTTTTGTCGTGTCATAATTAAAATCATATCAAAAAAAACGATCAATTGCATTTCACAACAACACACAATTTTCATGTCAGTTTAAAATGCAGTACCAGGTCACGTTGCATTTTAATTCATGTTCATAGATTGCATGTCATAACTAGTGTTGATCAGTGAATTTTGCCAAAGCGTTATTTGCAGCGAATTTACTATGTTCGCATTTGCCATTGTTTGTTGAATTATTTATTGATAATTCAGCCGGTTTGGAGATTTTTTTTTTTTTTTTTTACCAGCACCCCATAATTCTTTGTGAGGCAATGCAATGTCCTCTGGAGCTGTAACGGCCAACATTGATGGGGCTGCCCCCCAGGTATATAAGTGCTGATCATTTGCATGACTCTGTGGGGCGGGTTTTCAGTACTTGTAGCCAAATATGCAGGTTGATCTTCAAGTTCCACGTTAAGTGGAGGTGCATGGCCTATACAGGCATAATAATTAGCCACGTGGCATGGTGTGACAATAATCCTTTAAGGAGTCTGAAAACAGAGGAGACTTTATGAAATAGTAATAATAACGAAAGATTTATTACTATTTACAAGATGTTTCTATCTTTTTAATCGAATAAAAAGTGCAGGGCATCAGCACAGACAGTTTAGAGACCCATCAGCAAAACTTCAAAAAAATAGCATGAGCCAGTGCTTTCAATCATGACACAGCACTTTGAATTTAATGTAGGATACACAATAGACAGATGCAAAAAAATGTTTTGTCAAAAATGGCAAAGTAATGATGAAAACTATACATTTGACCCAAACAGATATTATTTCTTGCTCACCTGTTTATAAAACATATGTAGAGCTTAAGCTGCTACTTTTGACAACACTAATTAAAGAAGAGACCTGTCGAGGTGTACAATAAGTTTTTATCAATCACTTGCTAATATTTTTGTAAAATATACCCCGAAAAATGTTCCATCTTTGTCCCTGTGATCTTTTTAAAGAATGTACTGCATTTACTTATTGGAGCCACAGTTTTTATCCATTCTACTAACTCACTTATTAATTTTAAATACTTTCAACATTTATGTTGCCTTTTAATCTCTGTTTGCTTTTAAGTGTAAAGATTGAATTCAGTCTCTCTTCTTGGGTTATATCCTACAGTCTTGGATGAAGTCTATTAATTCTTTTTAGGTGTTATTTTCTTTCTTTCTTTCACTTGTATTGATTTTGCTACTACATACCCAAATGGCATGTTTTATGTATTACGTAAAAGACACAACATATAAAGTCCACACAGCTACCCAAATAATGTCCTGAAATGAATTTGAACATATCCTCAGTTTGTGACTTAGTCACCCCAAACTCCACTTGATAGGTGTCCGGTTATTCTAAATGGTTATTTTTGTTTTGTCAGTTAATTTAAAATATAGAATGCAAACTGAGGTGTGCTGGCCTGTAATTTTTAATTTTATCAGTCTTTAGAGCGTAATTATAGAATCACAAAGCTAAAAGTTTATAAATCTGGTAGTTTGTGCCATTATTATTCAAAGGAGCATGTGTTATCATTAAAGCTTGCATTGTAAATGTTAACATTTTTCTTGTAATGTAGCTACTTTATCCAGAGCCTATATTTCAAAGACATTATTCAGTATATTTATCTGACATACATGATAGACAGAATATTATATAAATTGGATTCATAGCAATGGTTTTGCTTCTCATAACATACAGAGCTTCTATTATGGGAAACAAAATGCATTCTATTTTTACTTACACTTTGAATTGTTAGTTAGGGTAAAAGCTTATCAAAGTGATCAAACTATGATCTGAAATGGTTTCTTACACTTTGAATTGTTAGTTAGAGTAAAAGCTTATCAAAGTGATCAAACTATGATCTGAAATGGTTTCTTACACTTTGAATTGTTAGTTAGAGTAAAAGTTTATCAAAGTGATCAAACTATGATCTGAAATGGTTTCTTTGTTGAGTGAAAATAATATTTATAATTTAGCATTAAAAGCAGAAATTGCATTGATCAAATTTTACAATTTCAATACTATTGCTATAAATTAAATGATTTGTTATTACTGTATATAGCATATAATAATAATAATAATAATAATTCATTACATTTATATAGCGCTTTTCTCAGTACTCAAAGTGCTATCCACGCAGGGAGGAACCGGGAATCGAACCCACAATCTTCCACAGTTTCCTTACTGCAAAGCAGCACTACAACTGCGTCACCTGTGAGGATATATAAAGAAAAACACTAAGAAAATATAAAAGATTTTCATTTTAATAATGTTAATTCTCCCAGAGGATGGCCTCATCACTATCCATCATGCTGCTAAAATTAAATTTAAATAGGTATTTAAGTTATTATGTAACTGTCATTCCTAAGTATGTGAATTGGTGTGAGACTGAATTGATTATATATTTCTTATTCTGTGTGGCCTTAAACCATGAAATGTTATGGAACTGCTTTAAAATATACTGTATGAAAGTGATCGGCACGGTGGCGCAGTGGGTAGTGCTGTTGACTTGCAGTTAGGAGACCCAGGTTCGCTTCCCGGGTCCTCCCTGTGTGGAGTTTGCATGTTCTCCCCGTGTCTGCGTGGGTTTCCTCCAGGTACTCCAGTTTCCTCCCACAGTCCAAAGACATGCAGGTTAGGTGCATTGGCAATCCTAAATTGTCCCTAGTGTGTGCTTGGGGTGTGTGTGTGTGTGTGTGTGTGTGTGTGTGCGTGCCCTGTGGTGGGCTGGCCTCCTGCCCGGGATTTGTTTCCTGGCTTGTGCCCTGTGTTGGCTGGGATTGGCTCCAGTAGACCCCCGTGACCCTGTAGTTAGGATATAGCGGGTTGGATAATGGATGGATGGATGTATGAAAGTGAGGAGTATTGATCAGTAGTGTCAGATACCATATGATCTGCATAAAGAAATAGTTTTGATTGAGACATTCTCTTACAATTAAACAGGCTGTTAGTTATTTCTCATTTTCTGTGTTTTGGGGTCCCTGCAGAAATTAAAAAACTTAAGTTTGGTTAATTTTTACTAAAATGTACCAAGCATTCATGTATGTTATATTGGGATTATCTAGTTTTTTTCCTTTTTTTTAAACTTGGTTTTTCATTCTCCTTTTCCAGGTGTTCTGGTTATTTAATCTATTATTTATTAATTAACCTGTTGCCTGGCCTGACACAGAAGCAGTTGGAGCCTTTCAACTTACAATTATTGAATATATAATTATTAGTATAACTTAAATGAGAAAAATACATCGAGAAAAGTAAAATAATAGGAAAACATCAAAAAACAGTTTAGCTAGCAAAAATACAAATATTTCTAAAAGTCTTATAAATGTAAATATCACATTGCTGAATAAAAGAGATCAGTTTGAGGTAAATTGATTCACTGATTGTGAAACTCTGCGGTGGGTTGGCACCCTGACCGGGATTGGTTCCTGCCTTGTGCCCTATGTTGGCTGGGATTGGCTCCAGCAGACCCCCGTGACCCTATGTTCGGATTCAGTGGGTTGGAAAATGGATGGATGGATGGATGATTGTGAAAACCCTGTTATTGTGATATGGAGTCACAAACAAAGCATAGTGTACGAGGACTACAAAAAGAATACCAACAAGAGACTAGGATTGCCACTCCAGAAGAGATGCATGTCTTCAGCCTACACAAGCCCAAAAAGGAAAGCTGGCTTTAAATGTTCGAAATACATGAAATGTCCAAAAAATATACTGTATCAAAATCACTTAAAAGGGAGAGTAACATCAAACTTGTCTTAACAAAATTATTTCTAAATTAAAATATTTATTAGCGAAATAGAAAATAGAACAAAAATGCTCAAAAACCATATAGGATTTGCTTGAACAGTGGTCCAAAGCAAACAAGTCCAAAGCAACAATCCAAAGAGATGAGACAGAAAACAAAATACACAAATAACAGAAATATCAAAGGAAAGCAATACATAACAAATTAGAAAATGTACACATGGGTGTAACATTGTAAAATTTGGTGCATTTTACATTTTTAGTCAGTTATAAAAATATTTAATAAAGAAAAATATGATAACAGTAACTAAAATTTAAAAATAACAGGAATAATAAAATTTAATTACATGTGTTAGTAGACTACATTAAGTACCTGATTTTAACAGCACCTTTCAATGCCATGTAGTTAATAAAAGATCACAAATATGCTTATGTTGACTCAATAGCTTTCATATACAGAAGGTTCCAATTCAAGTGATATGAAAATCACATCAATTTTTGTACCATCAATACAAGGGTACATCAAAAAGTAAAGTCAATTTGAAAGTTACTTGGTAACAGCAATGGACAGAAGCTAATGCAATACAGCACATTCACAATGGCTTATGGGTAGTTGGAATGTGCACAGAGCAATACCTTGCCATTAGTTTAGTTGAAGCCAAGGTCAAAAGAACACACTCCACTATGGGATTGCACCATTATTGAACAATACATCATAATGAGATTTCTTTGGGCGGAGGGAGTGAAACCTACTGAAATTCACTGAATGGTGTTGGTTCAGTACAGTTTATGAATGGGTAGAAAGCTTTAAAGTGGGAAGAACAAGTGTAACAGATGAAGCTCGATATCTGGTCGACCATTAACATCTAGTACACAAGCCCACATCGACATGGCAAACACTTTTATCAGAGAAGTCAAATGGATTACATTGTCTGCGATTGCTGCACATTTGGATTTTAACTATGGATGTCCACATGCCGTAGTGCATGATGACTTTTTAATACTGTAAAAGATTACAAAGATTAGTGGATGGTGGTGGCAACAAAGTTCCTGAAATTTATGTTGCAGTATATTGTCATTGGAGATAATGCATGGGTCCATCACTGTGATCCAGAAACCAAAAGACAAAGCATGCAGTAGAAACACCTGTCTTCTCCAGTAAAAAAAGAAATTAAAACAACAATTGTTTACCAAGTAAATTGCCATGTTTTGGAACATGAAGGATCCTATTCTGAGTAGGATCCACTTGTAGAGCTACAGCACCTTAGTCACCATGTTACCACAGATCAAGGCCAACAGTTTTAGGACAGAACTGAAGTTACTGCAATTCCAGGACAGAGGTTCAGAAAATGACTTTTGGAAAGTCTTGGCAAGGTCTGGAAGTAATGTTGTGTCATAGACCCATTCAAAAATGAAGCGATAAAAATGAGAATAAAAACAACACATCTAACCAAGCAATACGCATATCGTTGTGAAGTTTGGAGGGTTTCTGCCATCATGTCATGTCATAGATCAAATTAAACAATATGGATCATTTCTGTAAAATACACTATTAACCTTTACCTTATGTTGGGGTCTGTGGGACCCATTTAACATGTCAGCAAAATTAAAATAATTAATCTTTCTCAGGGGTGGGGGATCATTTGTTTTTGATCCTATTTAGGTAAAAATTGATTTATTTGTATGGAATGTTGTATGATTACAATAAAATCAATAAAATAAAAAAAAAATTGTTTTAGTTGAAAATAGTTTTTTGCTCATATTCATGAGCACAATAAACAATATAATTTCAGTTTTTATATCATGTCACATTTAAGTAAAAAGTTAATAAGAAACGTGATTAAGATTTTTAAAACTTTATCATTTATGTGTACAGTATTGTTCTAAATCAATTTAGAATGAAAATTTGCCATATATTTAAATATGTTTTTTTAAAAAAAATGGTAATACATATTCTACACTACACTACTATATATTAATCGCCTTATATAGAACTTTTCTAGTTTTTGTCACTTATTACTATAAATGACAGGCCTACAAAAGAAAAAAATAAAAATACTAATAATAACCAATATAATTTTACTGTATACAGTGATCCCTCGCTATACCGCGCTTCGCCTTTCGCGGCTTCACTCCATCGCGGATTTTATATGTAAGCATATTTAAATATATATCGCGGATTTTTTGCTGGTTCGCGGATTTCTGCGGATAATGGGTCTTTTAATTTCTGGTACATGCTTCCTCAGTTCGTTTGCCCAGTTGATTTCATACAAGGGACGCTATTGGCAGATGGCTGAGAAGCTAGATTGCTTACTCTTCTCTCTCTCTTGCACTGACTTTCTCTGATCCTGACGTATGGGGATTGAGCAGGGGGGCTGTTCGCACACCTAGACGATATGGACGCTCGTCTAAAAATGCTGAAAAATTATCTTCACGTTGCTATCTTTTGTGCAGCTGCTTCCTGAAACGACATGCTGCACGGTGCTTCGCATACTTAAAAGTTCGAAGGGCACGTATTGATTTTTGACTGAAAAATAAACTCTGTCTCTATCTCTCTCTCTCTCTCTCCCTGCTCCTGACGGAGGGGGTGTGAGCTGCCGCCTTCAACAGCTTTGTGCCGTGGTGCTTCGCATACTTAAAAGCCAAACAGCCCTATTGATTTGTTTGCTTTTCTCTATCTCTCTGACATTATCTGCTCCTGACGCGCACTCCTTTGAAGAGGAAGATATGTTTGCATTCTTTTAATTGTGAGACGGAACTGTCATCTCTGTCTTGTCATGGAGCACAGTTTAAACTTTTGAAAAAGAGACAAATGTTTGTTTGCAGTGTTTGAATAACGTTCCTGTCTCTCTACAACCTCCTGTGTTTCTGCGCAAATCTGTGACCCAAGCATGACAATATAAAAATAACCATATAAACATATGGTTTCTACTTCACGGATTTTCTTATTTCGCGGGTGGCTCTGGAACGCAACCCCCGCGATGGAGGATGGATTACTGTATAGCAATTTTCCCATCTTCAAAGTACTTCACAAAGTTCTGAAAGAACAACAGGATATATAACATTGAATACAAATAACATCCCCACTGAATAAAGACAAATACTGGATATACAAAGCATTCAAATAGAATATAAGACAATAATTCAATCTAAAATACAAAATTTAATACTACAAAAAAATCTGGAACAGATAACTCCCTCAGTAGTACATTTGTCACAAAAATATAATCGTAAGTTGAGGGTCAAGGCAATTATCTTCATGCTTCTCAAAGAAAAATTAAAATGCAATGTATATACACAAATGCGTTTGTGGAAAAAAAAGTATGAGGCTATCCAGAACTATCTTTGAATGTATTTGAGTTATGTGTGTAGTGACTTCTAAAACCACAATATTATATTTAAATATATTGTACAGAAGCATTTTCATAATGTCCAAGACCTCAAATCTTTCATTATTTTACCAAAATAAATTATGTTCTACGCTCCAAGAAAATCCTCAAAAACACTGAAAAGTTCCAAAGTGTTTATTCTAATAAGAAATATTTTTAAAAATTCTTATTAAAAGAGACTACCATAAATAACAAGAACTAAAATCAATATTTCAAAATGAGAGGCAGACACAAAAAGAGACTTTCAGTAATTTTTCTCTATTATAATAAAAAAATCCTGGGACGAGATGAGACCTTTTTGCCTGGGACGAGACATGACTTTTTCAGAGAGATACTTTCACGTTCCGCGCAACGAGACTTTGTGCCAAGAGATTTAACCACGCCAGGGGCCGGAAATAAAAGACAAAGAGTAGATGACAAATTAGAACCTCATAAAGAATTCAAAAACGTTGGTGCGATACACATGCAAAGCAGGTTAGAGATAATGAAAGTACTAAAATTCGGAAGTCTCAAAAAAATGATAGTAAAGATTGCATTAGCACAAACAAACGTAAATTATTACTCGGTGAAATAACAGAACAGTGAAACGAGATTGAATATATTGTTTGGATTTAAACTAAGTCGGAGACTTGTAGATCGTCTAATTCGTGTTGCCATCAGGGGAAAGTAATATTTCCCCCTGTTCCCAATGAAGAGGCATATCAGCGAGAATTAAAAGATTTGTTGTTTGGTGAAAGTGAAATCCACATATGTGAGTGGCAGAGATGCGAAGTGGCTGGCACGTAGTGCAGGCTAGGGGGGTTGGTGAGCAAAGCAAGAAGGGGGCCTAGTTTTTTTATATTTTCAAAAAATGCCCTCCATTGAAAGAAAGCAGAAAATCAAAGTATTCTAAATTGAAATCAACAGAACATTAATGCACAAGAAAGTACATTAAGTAACTAACATAATTAATGTAGCAACAGACTTCTCTAAATTGATTTCTTGAACTCTCAACAAAAATTATACTGGTTCATGAAATATACAGATTACTTTAAGATTCATTTTATCCTGACATTCCTGAGAAAAAAGTTTCATTTCATTCCTAAACTGAAAAATAAAAAGGGTTCTTTTGCCAAAACTGCATCTTCAATATCGAATGCATCAATGATGTCCTGGAGAGAACCATCTCTATCTCCAAAAAACGTGGCTCAAACACTGTGCCTCAGAAGAGCCGTCTGTGTTGGTGCAACTGTTTCATTGCAGTGTGGAGGTCCTTTTTTATCAGTGACTCTTTATGATAAGACCGCAAAGAGTTATATAAAATAAAACATGAATTTCTATTTGCCTATTTAAATAATTTTAGATATTACATATATACCTCCTCACTTCTCTGGGTCTCATTCATACCTATGTCCAGTGCCCCTTTAGTGAATGCCTTTGTCCTGCAACATTCACACATTAGCCACACATTGAGAGAAAGAGATAGAAAGAGACCTTCCAACAGCAAAATTCTCCAATAGAATAATGCAAAACCACCTCCTGATCAAGGGCAAATCGCACTACTATGCAGAAAGGAAAAAAACAAAAAATATTACAACCAGGAACAATTAGGTATGAACAAATAATCTGAGACATAGGTGAAAGCTTACAGCTGTGAAGTCAAATGGTGCATCCAAGATGAGGTGCAGAGCATAGTGAGAAGCACACAAAACAGTTATTTCAAATTATTATTATTTAATCTACGTATTTATATACAGAGCAGTGGATAATATACTCATTGCAATTTATTTATAGTGGTTCTAAAGTATTTCCAACCTAAAAAAGAAATTTGTTTGATTTCCTCACTGTCAACATGAATATTCCACAATCCACTCACCCAACCAACTGTTGTAAGAGATTCTGCAGTCTAAACTACGTCTAAGTATAGCGAAAACTAAAATGTGTAACATAGTCTAAATCAGGGGAGTCCAAGCCTGGAGGGAAGCAGTAGTTGCAGGTTTTCATTTTAACCCTTTTCCTAATCAGTGACCAGGATTCACTGCTAATTAACTTCTTTTCCCTTCTGTTTAATTGCCCAATTTTTAAAGATTCAGTCCTCTGAATTGATTCGTTTCGTCATTAAATGTTAGACGAGCAGAAATGAGACATGAAATGAGCTGACAGATGACCAGCTAATCTGGGGCTTCAAACTCCAACCAATTTCACTCCAACCAGTTTCTTAATGAGAAGCCGATTCTCACTGTTAATTAAACCCATTATTTAATTCCACAGCTTGTTGCTGCTGTCATTCTGCCACAGCAGGAATTTCCAAAACTCTTCCTTTTCTGTTTTTTCCAAGAACACTGTCAAAATATTTTGTTGACTTTGGAGATCAACCTTACTGAGACCTCCACCTTTTTTATTTTCAAATATTGTGTGATGGGCACAGGTTATCTGGTCATGTGTCAGCTTGTTTTGTTTCTCATTATTGTTTGGCTGCTAATTAAGGGAAAAGAAACAGCTAAGGGGCCTGAGTCAAGTTAATTAAAACTATGGCAAAAGAAGTTAATTAGCAGCCAAACTTGATCACTAATTAAGAAGATGGTTAGAATGAAAACCTTCAGCCACTGTGGCCCTCCAGGACCAGAGTTTGACAGCCTGGTCTAAATAATTATATTGTAAAATATTGTGTTAAACGTATATGTCCAAGTACTGGGCATATAAACTGGTAAAAAAAATTAAAGGAACACTTTGAAAACACATCAGATCTCAATGGGAAAAAAAATCATGCAAGATATCTATACTGATATGGACTGGGTAATGTGTTAGGAACGAAAGGATGCCACATCATTTGACAGAAATGAAAATTATCAACCCACAGAGGAATAATTCAAAGACACCCCGAAAATCAAAGTGAAAAAATGATGCGGCAGGCTAGTCCATTTTACAGAATTTTTTTTTGCAGCAACTCAAAATTGTACTCAGTATAGTTTGTGTGGCCCCCATGCACTTGTATGCATGCCTGAAAACGTCAGGGCATGCTCCTAATGAAATGATGGATGGTGTCCTGGGGAATCTTCTCCCAGATCTGGACCAGGGCATCACTGAGCTCATGGACAGTTTATTAAAAATCAACTCTCAAATTAACTTTCCTTCATGGAGAATTGCTTTCTTAAAATGACTCTTCAGATTTTGGTTTAATCTGGCCAATTTAGAGGGCTTAAAAACACTGCGGCTACAAAAAGAACAATAGAACCAGGTGCAACATCTGTTGCACTGAATCAATGGTTGACTCTCCATTTTGAATCATTATGTGTTTCTATAAAAAGGACAAAAAATGGCTATAGCAGCTTTAAATTATATATCTATAGTAATAGCTCACAATACTCACTAACAATTGTTTAAACCAAGCAATCAAACTTCAGTTATTTAGTGCATTTTACAATGAGTATTGTCACAAAGCAGCTTTAAATATTTCCAAGCCGTAAACCCTGAGAAAAAAATCTTGGTGTCAGCACCAGATCATAATTGAACAGTATAATAGATTGAGTGTTTTGTTCTACACAAATTAAAAACAATAAAATAGCTGCTTTTAAAAGAAAAGACAAAGGAAAAATAGGAATGTACATTTTATTTATAGGCTTGACTAAACAAATATATTTTTAGCCTAGATTTGAAGGCTGACAGACTGTAGGAATCTCATACCTTTACCGAAGGGTTATTTCATAAGTACGGTGCTTTATAAGGTACTGCTTTATTTCTAGCTGTAGCATTTTTTTATTCTAGAGCAGGGGTCCTCAATCACAGTCCTGGAGGGTTAGAACAAAAACCTACAGCCACTGCGGCACTCCAGGACTGTGTTTGAGGACCCTTGTTCTAGAGACAACATGATATCCCACTCCCTGCGAGAGTGATTGTAAGGTATTAAAAGGTCACTGAGGTCCTAAACCATGCAGAGAGTAATAGATGAGCAGAAGTACCTAATAATCAATACAAAATGTTTAGAAAGCCAATGTAAAGAAAACAAAACAGGTGATATATAGTGTATGAAAAATAATTAATTAAAAATAATAAAAACAACAAATAAATACAAGCCAGGGTGAAAACCTTGGCTGAAACTCCACACCTGCAGCCTCAGGTGGGCCAAAGACTGAGTTTGAAAACCAGTGAGATAGCAAATAAAGTTAATGAGAAGGAACAATCCTGCCAGGTTCCACATTCTAAATCATTATATTTGTCTTGACCCTAATTAAGATCAACTAAGTTAAAATGTACTAAAGTATATCAGTTTGTAAGGCGTTATTATAAAGGTTGGTCCAGTGATTTCTAAAGTTCTAGCATATAGATGATGGGATCCTCCGCTCCCACCTTCTCCTGGTATGCAAACTGCAGAGGGTCAAGGGTGTGTTGGACCTGTGGCCTCAGGTGGTGAAGCAGTAGCCGCTCCATCATCTTCATCACATGTGACATTAGAGCGACAGGCCGGAAGTCATTCAGCTCGCCTGGACGTGATACCTTTGGGACTGGGGAGATGCAAGATGTTTTCCAAAGCCTCGGGACTCTCCCGTGTTCCAGGCTCAGATTGAAGATGTGCTGTAGAGGACTCCCCAGCTCCGATGCACAGGCCTTCAGCCATCGTGGCAATACTCCATCTGGACCCGCTGCTTTGCTGGCACAAAGTCTCCTCAGCTCTCTGCTTACCTGGGATGCTGTAATTGTGTGTTGGGTTAAACGCTCTCCTATGCTGGTATCAGCAGAAGGATGGGTGGAGGGTGCAGTACTCCGAGGTGAGAGTGGGTTAGGGTGGTCAAACCTGTTAAAAAAAGTTGTTCGTCTGGTTTGCTCTTTCCACGTCTCTCTCGATGGTGGCACCCCGCTTCGAGCTGCAGCCAGTGATGATCTTCATCCCATCCCACACTTCCTTTATGCTGTTATTCTGCAACTTCTGCTGCAGCTTTCTCCTGTACTGCTCCTTCGCCTCCCTGAGCTGGACTCGGAGTTCCTTCTGTACGCGCTTGAGCTCATGCTGATCACCAACTTTAAAAGCCCTTTTCTTCTAGTTCAAAAGGCCCTTGATGTCACTTGTAATCCATGGCTTGTTGTTAGCATAGCAGCGTACTGTTCTTAATGGAACTACAATGTCCATACAGAAGTTGATGTAGTCAGTAGTGCAGTCAACAACCTCCTCAATGTTCTCACTATGTGACCCCTGCAGGATATCCCAGTCCGTTATTCTTTGTTATGTTATATAGTTATTCTTTGCATATGTAATGCTTTTTTCATACCTCATGGCATTTTTAATACCAAGATGATATTAACATTAAATTGACTTTGGCAGTGATTAGCTCTACTACCAGAATCTCAGTTCAGTTCTCAGCCCAGCAATTCTCTGTGTGGATTGTACTCCCAATACCAAGAAGTAGTCATGCCTGGCTAATTAGTTCCTATATGAGTATGTGAGAGTGCCCTGTGAAGTACTGGTGACCCCTCCCAGGTTAATTCCAATTTGTCAGTCAGTGGTGCAGCTATAGGCTCTTAGCCTCATAACACTGCAATAGACTGTGTATTCAGGGAGTATATTTATACAGTGCATCCGGAAAGTATTCACAGCGCATCACTTTTTCCACATTTTGTTATGTTACAGCCTTATTCCAAAATGGATTAAATTCATTTTTTTCCTCAGAATTCTACACACAACACCCCATAATGACAACGTGAAAAAAGTTTGCTTGAGATTTTTGCAAATTTATTAAAAATTAAAAAATTGAGAAAGCACATGTACATAAGTATTCACAGCCTTTGCCATGAAGCTCAAAATTGAGCTGAGGTGCATCCTGTTTCCCCTGATCATCCTTGAGATGTTTCTGCAGCTTAATTGGAGTCCACCTGTGGTAAATTCAGTTGATTGGACATGATTTGGAAAGGCACACACCTGTCTATATAAGGTCCCACAGTTGACAGTTCATGTCAGAGCACAAACCAAGCATGAAGTCAAAGGAATTGTCTGTAGACCTCCGAGACAGGATTGTCTCGAGGCACATATCTGGGGAAGGTTACAGAAAAATTTCTGCTGCTTTGAAGGTCCCAATGAGCACAGTGGCCTCCATCATCCATAAGTGTAAGAAGTTCGAAACCACCAGCACTCTTCCTAGAGCTGGACGGCCATCTAAACTGAGCGATCGGGGGAGAAGGGCCTTAGTCAGGGAGGTGACCAAGAACCCGATTGTCACTCTGTCAGAGCTCCAGAGGTCCTCTGTGGAGAGAGGAGAACCTTCCAGAAGGACAACCATCTCTGCAGCAATCCACCAATCAGGCCTGTATGTTAGAGTGGCCAGACGGAAGCCACTCCTTAGTAAAAGGCACATGGCAGCCCGCCTGGAGTTTGCCGAAAGGCACCTGAAGGACTCTCAGACCATGAGAAAGAAAATTCTCTGGTCTGATGAGACAAAGATTGAACTCTTTGGTGTGAATGCCAGGCGTCACATTTGGGGGAAACCTGGCACCATCCCTACAGTGAAACATGGTGGTGGCAGCATCATGCTGTGGGGATGTTTTTCAGCGGCAGGGACTGGGAAATTAGTCAGGATAAAGGGGGAGATGACTGCAGCAATGTACAGAGACATCCTGGATGAAAACCTGCTCCAAAGTGCTCTTGACCTCAGACTGGGGCGACGCTTCATCTTTCAGCAGGACAACGACCCTAAGCACACAGCCAAGATATCAAAGGAGTGGCTTCAGGACAACTCTTTGTGAATGTCCTTGAGTGGCCCAGCCAGAGCCCAGACTTGAATCCGATTGAACAGCTCTGGAGAGACGCTTCCCATCCAACCTGATGGAGCTTGAGAGGTGCTGCAAAGAGGAATGTGTGAAACTGGCCAAGGATAGGTGTGCCAAGCTTGTGGCATCATATTCAAAAAGACTTGAGGCTGTAATTGCTGCCAAAGGTGCATCAACAAAGTATTGAGCAAAGGCTCTGAATACTTATGTACATGTGATTTCTCAGTTTTTTTATTTTTAATAAATTTGCAAAAAAAAAAAGTAAACTTTTTTCACGTTGTCATTATGGGGTGTTGTATGTAGAATCCTGAAGAAAAAAATTATTAATCCATTTTGGAATAAGGCTGTAACATAACAAAATGTGGAAAAAGTGATGCGCTGTGAATACTTTCCAGATGCACTCTATATATAAATTATTTGATGTTGTGTATAAACATTAAAACATTCTTTGTATGGTTGTTTAAACAGTGTAGTAGAATCAGAGAGATATTAACTTACAAAGGTAAATCCAGTGTACTTTTTGTCTTTAAAATGCTGAATGTGATAAAATTGAGTGAAATGTAGTTTTCTCTAGTAGGTTTTTTTCAGATAGTGCTGTCTCTCATTTGTGTGTACTTTGGCTGCTAAGTGCTGCTTCATTAGTTGACTTTCTTCTAGTAATTATTTCAGGCTGACTCATTAATTATACACATCACCACCTCACCATCGTGGGGGAGGCATTTTTGCTGATGCATTGTTTTGAACATCCATGAGAGAGAGCAAGAGTTATCCTACATGATACTCCCCTCATAGTAATAGTTTGTGAAAATCCTTGAATGTTTTCAAGAGATGAAATCACTTCACACAACGGTGAGCTGTGGTAAAATCCATATGGCCAATGCTAATTTAGGCTTTAATGTTTGAGAAACACATGTATAGTAATTGTGATAATGCCAGGTATAGGGATCTGCACTAATGTGCATTTCAGTAAACTTTGAAAAAGACTCATAGTTTTTACAAAGATTTTATCGAAAGGTATTTAATGTACATTTTTCTTCATACAGAACATGTGTACATTATGCAGCGATAGGTGGCTGGAATGTCCTTCATGGATAAACTCCTAGCTGCAGCAGCATTACTTGAAAGAAAAGAGTTTCTCCTCAGTCTACTGAATAGAATATTGGGACTCATCAGAATGGGAGCTTGTGGCATGTATTCTCATTGACACTGTGATATGACCTCTGAAGCGCAACAGGCCACTATTACTTTTTACAACATACTGGGAACAAAAAAAGTTGCAAGATCCAGTTGCTGGTCCCACATTCTTGGTTTTGGTCTAACCTTTGCTGACCTACTTACTAACACCGCTACTCTGCCTTGATGGCACCTTTCATTATTGTTTTCTAGCAGTAAAACCCAAGACTACGCCTCATTTCTTTGCATCCTCCCACTGTGATGCAGAATATTTGAACAAGTACTATTTTGTCCCTCATGGGATTTGACCTCTCTAGGAGTGCATTGAACTTGTGCATCCTCACTTCCCTTTAGCACCTCCCCATTTAAAATCTGGCCATCTTTACTAACCCAGCAAGAAGTGGCTTAGCATATCTTTTTATCTAACAGTTATCTAAGTGTTCAGGCAATACAGCAGTGGAACAACTGACTTTTGGCCTTTAGTTTCTTTGTTCTGATAACCCTTCTCTTTGAATATTCTGTTTATTGTAGGTAATCTGCAATTAGCATATAGATTGAATAATATGTCACCACTTAGATTCAGATTTGACAGCTCAGTCCTTCAGCCATGACATTACAGATGTCATTCCCCACATAAGTGATGAGGTGTTCCATCATCTCTAATTTACAAACATTTGTTGGTAAAGCTGATACTTTGCTTCTAGCTCTGCCCAATGATTTCTAGTTGGTACTTTTCAAAATACCACACAACCTTTGCCACCTTTCCCTAGAAATTAAGCAATACTGTGTTGAAGTTTACATATGCTAGCTTGTCATTGTCAAGATCTAATCCATCTTCGGCTGTCCACCACTGGCCATCACTCAGTTATCATATCATCTGACCACTAAGTTGTAAAATGCCATGGCTGGAACTACATGATTTCCTCAAGTTCTGCCAGACTAGGAAAGAGCATTAAGGGCAACTGGCTTTTGATGTGATTGATCAAGGTGACCAATTTCCGTTTAGCTTCTCCCTTTAGAGCAATTTTACCAATTCAGAAATAGATTCATTGCAGCTTCCTAACTCTAGGTGTTCTAGTGGCATGCAAGCCCCGTTGCTATTCCAGTGTCACAATCCTTGTGGTAAACTATTTGTTAATATTTTAGGCTATTTTAGGATTTTTTTTACAGTACCTCACTAGGACAATCCAGTTTGAAAGCACTTATGAAATATCAGTGTAGCATGCTGATAAACATTTTTATATCTGGAGTTTTATTTTCTATGCTACAAAGTATGTGCCAGGTCTGAAATTTTAAAGGATGGCTTTAGAATGTTAAGTCTGTATCTTTAGCTTCTAAAATAACATTACCTACTTGTGAAACTTTGTGATAGTAAGCTAATACTGTTTCAGTTTTTATGGGCTATTATTTTTAAGCATCATTAGTAACTGTTACGTACTACTGTCAGATAAAGATGATGGATTCTTTTTTCTGTGGTCTTCGTACATGAAGCTTGATGCTGACATTTGCTATATAAAGTTATGTTGACATCTCCATGTTATTATTAAAATGTGTATGTTGTTGAAGCTTGATGAATACTAGAAATACTATAATAAGAGGACTTCAAGGCTGGAAGAAATGCTTTTACAGATAAGTAATTATTCTTCATCTTTTAAGCTTTGTACCTGGATATGCCTTTCAGCAGCATTTCAGGGTGTATGTGCGTATTTTGCACAGATGAGTGTGTTTCTTAGCTATTCAGAATTGGAAGCGTTGGAAGATGGAGCTAACAAGATCACAGCCAGGGTGACTAATAAGATTAACATTAGCACTGCTCTAATCCTAAACACAGTGTACTGAAAATATTCCTCCACTTAGAACACCAGACTAAAAAGGAAGCTTTACACACAGCTCTGAAAGGATGAAGCTAGTTCATTGCAGCCTAATTTATATAGCATTTTCTGCCACTCTCATAGAGAGTTGAATTGGAAGGATTTGGCTCTCTCTATTAAAAATGTTAAACGTTTTCTTAGCAAGCAAAAGTTTTGGTCACCACAGTAATAAAAAAAAAAAACCTACTAAATAGCTTACATACTTTAATTAATAAAGTAGGGATACAGTAAGGTGTCAAGAAGTGATATTCATAATGTGGCTTCTCAGCAAGGTCCTTTTGGCATTATCAGCCATGCATTGCTACTGCATTGTCTTCACCCATCTCTTCCACTGTTTACCTTTTCTTTCAGCCTGCACATTCAGTATTCTAGTGACCTTGCCTGTGCCATATTTTGTAATGTAAGACAGTAACATAATGCATGCTTGTTGAGACAAACATGCCTCAATCATTGCATGTTTCATATCCTTTGTTTCTCTTGCATTGAATTCAGTAGACTTTTTCTTTAATATTGCTGTTATTTTGACCCTTGCTTCTACTTTTGAATATATTTCCACTGATTGTTTATGCCTGTTGTTGAAACTTTTATAGATTTATGACCTTCTGCCTGGATATTCTTGACAACATCTATGCCTGGTGCTTTGACTGTGTTAGCAACAGTTTCTAGCTTTTGACCTTGATTCAGTTTCTGATGATGGCTTTTCATGTTGCAGCTTCAAAATTAAAAAAAAGCCTGGTTTGATCTTCAAATACTTTTATCCCTTCAAGCACTCCAGTTTCCACTGACCTCTCAGAAACTTTCTCTCTGAAACAGACACCAGACATAACTGTAAAATGGTAGGAAAATGCCCAGTGGGCAGTGCGGAGACAATAGTACACTTTAAAATTGGTGCCTGACCATAAACCTACTAATTCTGCAGGGCTCCCTAAAATAATAAACATTGACTACCAAAGATATGAACATCACTGGGAAACCTTACACTGAACCCAGCCTCTGATAAAAGTTTGTTAACTTTTCCTGAATTTTAAATTATCTTCTGAGATATATTAATTATGTTAACTTATGATCAATTATTTGTTTGGATTATATAGGTAGACTTAACCATTTCACTTAATTCCATGGTTTGAATGCTAAATGCATTATAAAGAAAATAGTCAAACGGAAATTTTTCCTTACTGAGATTATCAGAGATGTATAATGCACAAGACACACAAACCATGTGATCGGTTCCTTTGTACTCTCCTGTTTTTTCCAGTGGGTATTCACACCAAATTTCGAAAATGTGAAACACACCTTTTTAACATTTAGAGATAATGAAATACCATAACTTTAGAAACAATCATGTTTTTTCAACTGGAATACAAGACCCTAAATATCGATGTTTAGATTACCTTTGCAGAATTTGTTAATTTGTTAATTGTTTCATTACTTAAAATTATTTTTAACGTTATTTTAACAACTATTTTTTAATAACATGCATTATGCAAGATTTTGATGAATTATTATGATGTAAATGTACAGTTTTATGCTCCCTATATGACTGATTTTCTTGCAAAATCCATACTTGAGAATTTTGCTTCCCACAAATATGTTTTCTAAGAATTTTACTGGCCTTATAAGAAGACTTTTAACTGTACATACTGACTAAAAAAACAGGGACATTTCTTATGTACTCTGTCGTGTTTTTTCTTTTAATGTGACAACACTGAAAACAGGAATTATAGAGAAGCAAGCATCAACAATGTTATTAATACTGTAACTCACAATTCTATAATAACTACAAATTTTAAAGATTGTTATTAAACTCTTAACCACAAAATAATGAATGCATTTAACTACAGCTTACAAGCATAAAATATTTTATGTCATCAATATAATTCTCCCCTCCTAATCCAGAGACTAGTTTTCTTTCACAAGAGCAACCAATTAGATTATCCATCCATCCATCCATTGTCTAACCTGCTATATCCTAACACAGGGTAACGGGGTCTGCTGGATCCAATCCCAGCCAGCACAGGGTACAAGGCAGGAACATATCCCTGGGCAGGGCGCCAGCCCACCACAGGGCACACGCACACACACACCCACACACCAATGACAATTTAGGATCGCCAATGCACCTAACCTGCATGTCTTTGGACTGTGGGAGGAAACCCACGCAGACACGGGGAGAACATACAAACTCCACGCAGGGAGGACCCAGGAAGCAAACACAGGTCTCCTTACTGCGAGGCAGCAGCGCTACCACTGGACCACCGTGCTGCCCCAATCAGATTAGATTTAATTTAAATATTTTGTTAGCTAACATAGCATTTTAACTTTTATTTAGCAGAAACTACTTGATTAAATATAATCATTTGCATCCTTAACTCTAATTATAAAGACAGATTTAAATTTTCATTTTTAGACTAGCTAATACTGTTAATGTTAAACAAATGTACCTTGGAATACCACATAAGCAAATCATTTTCTCTGCTTTTTAATTTCGTAATAGCATTGATGACCATTTTTGGTGGTGTGCTGCACTTGCCCTGTTAAACCTCCTTTCTGTGGAAATGTTGTGTGGGTTGCTTATTAGAGTTGGAAGTCCAAGTTCCTCTCCTATTTACTGACACTAGCCTTTATAACTTTTTTATCTAATACTAAATTTCCTATTCTTACTCCACCATCCTTCCCCTTTATTCTTCCAGAAATGAAAACTTGAAATATTTTTTTCCCCATCAGCCTAAATACATTGCACTAATAAGCAAAAATGATCTGAAACATTCCCAAGGAATTCCTGATATGTTAACTTTGATCATTTATTTAAGAATGTGGGTGTAATGCAGTTACATTTCTTTTTTAGTATCCATAACCAAAAGTTCATTGTCTTGTAAGTCTTGATGCTTTGCAAGTGATGACATTAATATTCTAACAGCTTTATTTCTAATGTTCCTCAGCATAAGTAAAAGGATGTGAGGTTTGGGGATTATATTACTGAATCTTTAATGAAATTAAAAAATAACACTGGTTTACATTTACCAATAGTGGATTGCTCTGACAATAGTAAGCTATGATTTGTTACTGCTGAATTTGAGTAAAATATGAAATTGCCCTTTATAAGTTTATTCTCCAAAAAGTGAGCATGGTCATTAGTAATTTTGTTGTTGAAAGTATTTTGGTATCAAGGGCCTTTTTAATGCTTGATGTTATGATCTTACAATTAAAGAAAGAAAGTGAGGGCTAAAGTAGCACACCAATTAGGAAATGAAATAAATTTTAAACAGGCAAGGGTTTCAAAAACCATGGAATCAAACTTGAATCAAAATACCAAAACCAGAATGTCTACTTGGTGCTTCAGCCATAGTTTTCTCTAGATACTATCGGAAGGTAGAATGTTATAGAGAACTGCAGTTCAAACAGGTCAGCAACTGTGGCCCTACAGGGTGAACGGTTGTTAGGTCGGAGTGTGTGGTGACGTTAACTTTAAAATCATACTGTTTTGGTACAAATAACAATTAGTGTTGAACTAGGAGCTTTGCACCCCTGAACCCCACCTCAACTATAAAATCTCTGGGAACAAACAACCTTATCAGGTTCTCCTGGCAGAACCCAAGAAATGTGATCTCACAGCATAGCTATGAAAAGAACAGCAAGAATGTATAATAACAAAAAGAAAGCAATATAGCATAATAACAAAGAGCAGAAATGATACATGAAAGGATAATATTTCAGAAGCAGATTATATGAGTGCAAAGCTTATTGAATACACAGACCAGAGTGACACATTGAATGTTAATTCATAGCTGCCTATAAATCTTTATGACAGAATGAGTGTCAGCCTCTCTTGTGTGACATGCAGTGATAAACTCAAGAACTCTTTCTGTCTCTCCCTCATATGGGTAGAAGAAAAGTAATAGATGTCAGTGCTTTTATTCAGTTCTAAGGTGAAGTCCTTGCATTCCTTTAACTTTTATTTCATCTTGGAAAAGCACTCGTCATCTAGCAAAGTAACAATCCTTGGAGCGGTATAAAGATTTGATTCATTTCCAACTGTGCATTTTCTTTGGTAATTCTTAGCAATCACTCTCTCAGTCAAAGATTTCATGTGCTTTTTTAGTTCAGTTCAGTTTATTCTGTATAATCCATTTCTTTCATAAGTACAAAAGTGTAATATATTTATTAACATTTAAAATGTATTCACCTGTAGCAGAGGTGTGTTAAGTAACTTGTTTTGAGGTGTCTGTAACTGTATTGGCAAACTTTGTATATTTGATCATGGAAGATTATTTTGGTTTCATTAACATTTCTGTTAATATATTTTATTTTCTGTGGCCTCTTCCTGCTGTTGAGCTGAAAAAAAACATGTGTTAATTTACTTAATTTAAGGCATTTACTTAATTTAAGGCATGAGGCACCAGAGGCTGTTTTACAGAGCACAATATAGGAAAGAGCCTAGCATAGGAGGCCCATTCATTGTAGGGCCCATTCTATTTGAGGAAACTAGTGCCCAAAGAAAAACCAACAAAGACACAGGGCCGAGGAACAAACTTTCATGGAATTAAACACAGAATGCTGGACCTGTAAAGCAGCAGTTCATACCACTGCACCACTCTACTACCCAGATCTCTGTATGGGTTATAGTAAAGAGGAATAAAATGTAGTATTATTATTATTATTATTATTATTATTAGAATTACAGTTTTGTTGCTTCTTTCATTTTCCTTGTGTGAAAGGTAACCAATATTCAGACTTTGGATGTATGACATGCTTTATTTCCTAATGAGCTCAAACCAGTTTAAGAGTAGAAGTTGTTGTTTAAATAGGTTTGTTAATACTCATGCTTGACAAAGACCAGCTCTCTTTAATAAAAATCTGACTTTGGCCTTATACCATAATTAAAAGAAAACCCAAGGTAAAAGGTTGTTGATGCCTGTGTTTTTCTTTTGCCAGGCATGTTGATGGCATAACTTATGTTCAAAGCAGACAATTGTTACTTTTAATAATAATAATAATAATAATACATGTTATATATATAGTGTCTTTCCTATGCCCAAGGCCCCTCATAGAGTCTCATAAAGAAACAGAGGTACTGTATATGTAACATTTTGTATAATTAACTGTCCACGTGGTGTTAAAAATATAAACGTTTTTGCTTCTACCAGCTCTCTTAAAATCTCTGGCAGATTTAAACAGAACCTTGCACTTTATTATCATGTTGCAGAGATGAAACACACAAATTTCTTTTAGCTAACATTTCTTGTGTTTTCAACAAGTTCATTAGCTAGAAATTGTGCAATTGTGTGTATGAATATTTTCCCTTTAGTTGTATGTGAAATACACCTTGTCTAGCTGCTTATGCCATGACCCCTTTCTATCCTCATTTCCTACATAAAAGGAAGTGCTTCACAAACTGACAAATACACATAACTTTAGTTCACTAATCAGTTTTTTTGTTGTTGTTCTCTTGATAACCTAGCCATGGCATTTGTACTGTCTGGAGGAAAACTAATCAGAAAATGATCTTTCATATTTCAATATGTGAATGTCATTCAACTTAAACTGTCAATGTGTTACTAGTTTATGCTATGAGCACAAGTGTCACATACTCCAATGAATTATCATGAGTACTTTTTGGCAACAGGAAAAATACCAGCAAGAAACCATTAACATGTAAAAATGTGCAAATTAGTTAATAAAGTACATTGATTATTTGATCTTTTACTTTAACAAAAGCAAAGAAATGTTTTCAGTGTTGACAAGCAAAACTGTAGAAACTGATAGTCCCTACATGCTTTTTGTTTTATTTCATAAATGCTTCTTTTTAAAAGAAAAAAAGATTGCAATATTTTAAGGAAGAGTGTGCAGTTTGTGCCCTTATTATGACAGCTTGATGTCTTATTTTCCTAGTGTGCCAGGTGGTTGTTGCTGTAGCCAGGCGGTTTGATCTAATGGGAAGATGAGCAGACTTCAAACCAAAGACTTGCCAGTATATCCCAAGCCGCTGATTCACTATTTGACCCTAAGCATGTAATTTAATCAAAAATAAAAATTATTACCAAATGCAATAAGCAACCATAATAATGATACTAATAATACAATTCTTCGTCAGTGTACAGAGCCTGCAAAAAGTATTCACCCCTTGGAAGTTTTCACATTTTATTTTTATAAAACATTAAATCATAGTAGATTTAACTTGACATTTTGACACTGATTAACAGAATACTTTACAGATTTCTGTAAAGTGGGCTAAATTAATTACAAATATAAAACACAAAGTAATTGAAAAATGTCAAAAAGCCTAATTAAATCCACTATGGTTTCATCTAATATATAAAAGTCAACGCGGGTGTATGGGTGTGAGCTTTATACAATTCCACACCATTGGTCCAATCTCAGCAACGTTTTGCTCATAACCCAAATTGTCATGAAGAGACTACTTTGGATCCCAAAATTTTGATCCTGGAGTACGTTTTTTCTTTTTCTATAGTGCATTTTAAAAACAGAGCCTTTTTCTGGATTTTGAATCAATGAAAATTAATTTATTTCAGAGCATAAGCAAAAGTCGCAATTGGCAGAAAGTTCTCTGTTGCTAAATAGTATTGTACAGTAATAAAATGTGGAAATGTCCACGGGGGTGAATTTGTAGGCTCTGTATTAGCATACTAACCATACATACTTTTGTCATTGTTAAGAATATTATGTTTGTCAAGTTAATGGAAAGGAAAACTTGAGTGTTTGGATTAGGAAATGAAGTTTAGTAGAAAAGGAGAGAGAGACAAAGTGTACTCAAGTAGCAGGCTAAGGTCAGAAGGTAAATAAAACAGTGAAAAGTTCAACAAATCAAAAAATATATATATATTATAAAATCTATGGTCCTGGTTTGTGGTTTTTCACTATCCAAACTACTATATGATTTTCAAAGACTTCTTTCAAAAAACCTTGACATCATGCATAGCACCGGTGATAGCCACATATCATCAAAATAAAGTCATTACCAACAACATGACCAAAACAATAAAATGATACCATGAAATGGTAAAGAAGGCCATGGAAATGGACTATGAAATGGTGTTGCGGTTGGTGCTAACAGAATAACAATACATAAAAATGGTAAAAAAAATAAATTGCAAAATCCCATGTGAAAGTCAAATAAATATTAAAAAATCTTCTCTAGATACTGTATATATACTGTATATAAATGCAGTGTTGACTGCCCACTAACACCCTCTATCACTCATCAACATAAATATTATTTCCAGTTTATTTAAAAGTTGAAATTTGTCAGAATGGTACATCTAGGTCAGTAGGTAATTCAATATATCCCCACCACAATAGAATAACTAAAACCCCCAAAATCTCAAACAAATCATTGACTGATGTGAGTGAAATTTGGTAACGTTATTGAAACAAGAAAATGAGCCAACCCATGTTTTTAGTTGATATTTGTTCAGCATTAACAAGTGGTTCCACAGAGAAATTAACCTTTTCAGTTTATGCAAATGGACGCTGCCAGTAGAAGAACAGCACTGAACAATTGGGTGGATGGAAGACTGAATGAAGGGAAGTGTCCTGGACAGGAAAAATGATATAGTACCATCACTTGTTTTCTTCCACTTTAACCACTATAGAAAATAATTCCAAAATTAAAATGTTCAATTCATTATATGGGACGTCTAAATGTGCAGCCTGCAAATGTCATTGCTGCTTGTAATAAGTTAAAGTAAAACATAATTCAGTGTTAGAACATTATTGTCTAACTATGATTATTTGGCAATAAAAAAAAAAAATGGGGATGCTTGAACATACAACTGATAAAAGCATGAAAAATAATGCTTGAGTGAACAAATGAAAAATGTTAATATATAAGGATAATAAAAATATATGCTCAGAATTCCCAATATTTCAACTGGTTCCCCGGTTCAGTTCAAAAGAATACAGTTTCCTGTAAAATTGTGTTTTTCAATGACTATTAACAACAGCCCAGATAATTTACTAAGAAAAGCACAAAATGATCCACAGCAAAAATGTTTTTCTCATGGGCAGTTATATGTGGCATATTCGAGATTAAGCAGTTCTAGTGAACTAATAATAGACCCTGGTTATTCTGATACAGCCAGAGATACTATATTGGAGGTCCATTGTCTCATTGTCTCAGGCTCTTATTGGGGTGCTCAAGAGACTGAGCAAGGAGTCTGAGTGTCTGGGTTTGCGAGTGTCCTAGATAAAAACCAAGATCCTGGCCTTTAATGGCCTCTTGGGCACAGCCATCAGCAGTGTGTCTGTTTGCAGAGGGGAGTGTTGACCTTATCGAGAGGTTTACTTACCTTGGCAGTGACATTCATGTCTCTGGTGACTCTTCCTATGAAGTCAGTAGGACAGATTGGGAGAGCATGGGGGTCATGAGGTCGCTGGAAAGGGGTGTGTTGCACTCCCGATATCTATGCAAAAGGACAAAGGTCCAAGTCTTTAGAGCCTAGTGCTTCCTGTCTTGCTATATAGTTGCGAGACATGGACGCTATCCAGTGACCTGAGATGAAGACTGGACTCCTTTGGTACTGTGTCTCTCCAGAAAATCCTTGGGTACCATTGGGTTTGACTTTGTGTTGAATGAGCAGTTGCTCATGGAGTCCTGAATGAGGCACATTACCTGCATTGTGAGGGAGCATCAGTTACGGCACTACGGCTCGTAAATTCCTCATTGTTGGGGATCCGAGTGGCTGGACCAGGCCAAGGGATCACCCACGTAACACCGGGCTGCAGCAGATAGAGGGTCATTTCTAGAGGGTGGGACTGGACCGCGTGTCTGCCTGGGGGGTTGCAAACCGGGATCCCTGAGTTGTTTCGTCGTGTAGTGGGTGTTGCAACACACTGTACCAGTGCATGCTCCCCAACTTGACTTGACTTGATTGTCTTTGGAATGTTTCCTGGGTGAAGTCGGATAACACAGCTAGTAGATTAATAATGGAAGATTGAAACTTCATCCAGTAAAGCAAGAGCCCATCTCTTGTACCAGAGACAAGAATAAATAAAATACCTTTATTTATCAAATACCTTTTATTACAAATTATTTTAGATTAATAATGGGCTTTTCAGGAAGAACTGTTATCAAGGTTTTGGAAATGCGTGCTCTCAAGCGATTGTATACATTTGTTCTTTTTTTTGTAATTGTATTGCATTATTTGATTATTATTTTGACAAAGATATTTTGAGTTACTGCGGTGGGTTGGCACCCTGCCCAGGATTGTTTCCTGCCTTGTGCCCTGTGTTGGCTGGGATTGGCTCCAGCAGGACCCCCCGTGACCCTGTGTTCGGATTCAGCGGGTTGGAAAATGGATGGATGGATATTTTGAGTTATGACTGATAGCCACTATGCAAAGGTTATAAATATTTTTTGTATGTACAGTCACATTTCATAAAAGGCATGTTTTCAACTTGTTCTAGAGTTCGGTCCTATTCAAAGGAGTGACCATGTCATGGGAGTGACATAACAAAGGAGTGAAACTCAGATATAAATTTCAAAGGAGTGACAACCAGAAAGAACAAATCCAGGGGGAAGAGAGGCTTGCAACTGTTGTCAGGAGACATGGAACCGTCCCTCTCGACGAATACCTTCGTGGAATTGTGCACAATTTGCATTTCAGTTCAAGAAATGTAAACGACTATGAGGTGGAAGATAATTTCAGTCATAGAGAACAAGAATTGTAAACAAGTTTAAAATATATTAACAATTCAGTGGTTCTAGTTTTTTTAAATAAAATCTTAATAATTTAATAATTTTTATAGTTTTGTTTTTTTTTTCAATAAAATTTTAATCATAATTTGTCACTCCATTGTTATGTCACTCCAATAAAATGTCACTCCTTTAATACGGTGTTTATGTCACTCATTTGTTATGTCACTCCTATGAAGTGTCACTCCTTCAATACAGACCCCTAGAGTTAATTTGAATTGTTCTTCATACTACTGTAGTGGTACAAAACAATTTGTTTCCTAGTGGATTTACACTTAGTCCTCAAAATTGTGTTGCGCAATGATGTGAGTTTTAACAATGGGAAGCAATCACAAAACTCAGGAGGACTGCTCTCAACATGTCCCCCTCCAATACAATAGATTTTGTAGTTTTAAACCATTTCCCAACCTTCACAATATTCAATTGTGATTTGTTCATTAACTATATTATACTCCCACCAAATTATGTATTATGGGCCCAGACCTCTTATGCCACATTTGTCAAACTGGACCTGCTGTTGGTACATTTCTACATACATTTTGTGTATATCTCATTGTTACAGCTTTTTCGTCAAATTTTGCCTCCTTCCTTTCTTGTAACCTTTTTTCAACATCCATTATATCTCCTCATATTTTTTATTGTTGGACCTCTCTTTATTTCAGTTGAGATTAGTTAAGACTGTCCTGCCTTGAGATGACTGCTGCTAAATCAATTCTTGTCTTTTTTCTGGAAATCTTGCACTCTCTCTGTCTTTAAAATAAATAGCACATCAGGACATGGCTCTTATTTGCAGATGGTTTGTGATACTAAATGTATGTTAGTAATTTTATAAGGTGCAAATAAAAAGCTCTTAGCAAAAAGGTGTCTTTTTTATGTCATATTCCTTGATTATATCTACAAGTAATGATACAATAAAAAGCTCTTAGAGAAAGGTGTCTTTTTTATGTGATATTCCTTTCTACAAGTTATCTACATAATCTACAAGTAATAATACATACTCTCCAACCGTGCCTCCTTTCTGTCCATTTTTTGCATCACTGTGCAATCCCCTCTAGTGGATGCTTCATACTAGCGTTATCAGACAATGAATGTTTTGCATAAAAAAATCAACACAACTTATAACATTGTACAAATTACATAATAATTGGAGACTTATGGTAGTTAAGAAAAAAGAATAACATTTTAAAAGAAAACAAACAAACAAAAACAAAACTCTATAGGCTCTATAGTCATTACAATACCTGTAAATGCACTAATCACACACTGAGCTGTTCCCATACTAAAGAGGGTGCTTAGAAAGAACTGTTCAGACTAGTGTCTAAACATGTGACAGTGACATGGGACATGCATGTCAGGAAATCTGGAATTTTCAAAACAATAAGCTTTGATACTGTCCTTTTCCTTAATATCATGTTTAATTTCTGCGTAATTAATTGTGTCCCAGACTCTCAAACAGTTGTTACGTTAAATGTTTAAATGATACTGCAGTAGTTTGACTCAGTTACGAATTAGGTAAGATCTGACCTCTCCACACCAACAGTGTTCTCAGTAAATCCTTCCAATTTTCCAAATAACCCCCTGTTTCAGAGTTATGGTTTTACAATACTATACTAACACTTATGTGTCAAGCAAACTATCATTCTTTTCATCTGTGAAACATTACGGAGTTTAGCTCCTCTTGTTGTGCATCCTCTTGCAGGTAGAAAATGTGTATGTTTGGAGACGCGAATTAAGGACAGAAAGATGTGCAGGATTATGAGGAAAACAGGTTTAAAGCAAAGTCAAAAGGCAAACAAGGGGACAAACTTACAGAACATGATATCAGAATCAAAACAATGGGCAAAAATTGAAGAAAAAATTCAGTAGTAGAGCCAAAAATCACAAATTTTAAATGAAGTACATAAATACTTAAAATAGTACAAATTCATCCAGTAGGTCTGCTTACTGAGAATACCATGGTCACTATTTTAAATGCCGAAATCATAGTGACCAGCACACATTGTGACACGTGGGGTCATGTGGTAGTAACAGGCATTAGTAATGTATATTTTGTGACTCTGACCATAAAAAAAACATACATTCGTGGCACCTATAATGAAAACACGGTATAAAACAGGTGATCTAGTAACATTATATAATAAGTATTAGAAAGATATATTTTTGTACAACAAAATGTCAAAAATGATAGATAAAATGTGGTGTCATGAATTATTTCTTAGAAGTGGAAATACTCACAACTTCATAGCATGCCATTTATATTACATCAGTCAACTTTAAATCACATTTTGCATGAAGCATCAGATAACTCAACACCTGAACGACATGTAACAAGCGCATCTGCCCAAAACCGACTTAGCTACACTGGAGTTCTATTAGATACGTTAAGTACATATTCACATTAGGGCCTCTACTAATAATTTTTTTTCCAATATGTCAGAATAATGGCTATCAACTTTTAACTCATTGTTTTGCCTTGCAGAATAGTTCTGTTTGCTTTTTTTCTTAATAACATTTGTGACTTCTACTCTTTGGACTTCTTTTCTGCTTCCCTCATTAGCCTCCATTCATCATAACATTACAGATTTGCGTGAAAGCCTACCTTTTTCTTTGTAATCACTACAAATATATTGGTGCCAACCTAGTCTCAGTTCAGTCCTACAGTGTATATGTGTTTTTTTTTAATGCAAAGAGGTTTCTGGGTACTCTGTACATTCTTTATCCTTTCATGTGATTTTATCATGGTTAATCCCGAGTCTCATAAGTCTATCATTGTTTGCTTTTAATTGCATTCTTGTTGGTGGCAGCTCATTGTCGAAGGTACTACATAAAAAATAAAAGTTTATTAATAGATAATAAAAATCATATAAGAAATACTGAATTAACTACAAAAGGTAGATTTGTGTAATACAATTTTAAAGAATTAAATAATTTATTTTGCATGTTTTTTGGAGTTTAGTAAGCAATAGTACATGTAATTCAGTATTTGTTTCAATTAGAGGACCATGAGTTAGCTGTGAATTTTGAAATTCTGGTGGCAGAGTGCCTGCACATTGAACAATTTGAACAGTATGTGAATTTTGTTAACACCCTTAGGCAATCAGTTCTTCAGCCAGGGAACCGCAGGGGAGCTTTCAGCGCTGTTATTTTTGTAAATACTGTGTAGCAAAGGTAAAATACACAGTTCTGGCTTAACAGAGGTGAATGTCAATTTGTTTAAAATAAGAGCATTTTTTTTGTCAGTCGACACAGTTACACAACAGTTTCCTAGATTCTTGGACTCTGATCCCGTGAGCATTCTCTATCATTGCCTGTGTGGGCGACAGGCCGCTGATAAAAATAGCAAATAATGCTGATGGATGAACATATTTAAAGAGACTCTCTAAAATGCTCTCTCTCTTTTGCATATTCACATATTCTCATAGTCGCTTTTGTGCTTGCACTCTCTCTCACTCTTCATTGCATGTGCATCAAGGGTTCATCAAATCTGATGTAATTGAGGATGAATGAAGTAAGCAGAATCCTAATTAGAATTTTCCATAAGTGAGCAGACATTGAATTATTGTACAGTAAGAAAGGAAGCAAATAAAATATTAGAATGATACAATTCAATTTAAAGTACCTTCAATAACACTACAAACTAAACCCTTCATTATTGCTTTAGTCCTTCATCAGTCCTCCTTTTTCTTTAATATCTGTATCTTCTGTAGTGTGTAACATAGTTTTGTACTCATTTATCCAGTGCATTATTGTCTTTTTCATATTTATAATTTTAAGATGCATTTTATATACTGTATATATATATATATATATATATATATATATATATATATATATATATATATATATATATATATATAATTTATATTATTTTATATTATTTCTGTACTGAATGTCTTAATTTGAAATATGGAATCCCAGATTTCTTCATTTACATTTCTCAACATCCATTTCTATCTGCCTTGCAATAAGCTTTTGCCTTTTCCAAAACATATTCCTGCACTGTGCTACTGGTATATATATATATATATATATATATATAATTTATATAATTTTATATTATTTCTGTACTGAATGTCTTAATTTGAAATATGGAATCCCAGATTTCTTCATTTACATTTCTCAACATCCATTTCTATCTGCCTTGCAATAAGCTTTTGCCTTTTCCAAAACTTATTCCTGCACTGTGCTACTGGTATTCCTTTCAGCACCTTATGTTCTTTTACTGAAAAAAGCAGGTTTGGGAAATTAATAAATGTGTGAATTCACTGATACAGAATGGACAAATCATTTCAGGCATTCTATAAATTTGAATGTCTGTGTTGAAACTTATTGTACAGTATATTAAAAGAAACTTCATGTTTGGCCACTTGGTGTCAGTTTCAGCATTGCTGGTGGGGGGATATAAATGCTTGAAAAGAATGGAAAATGTAAGAGCTAAAATAATGTGCATTGAAAAAACTGCTGTTCTTTTTTCCTCTAAACATTATATAGAAGATTCAGGTTACTTTAAATGATACAAACTGGGATACAGTGTCAAATATTAAAACCAACTGGTTAATCAGTGTTCTTTATGCTTAGGACCTTTCATAAAAAACCTTTCATAAAAAAAATTAAAAAGGTTTTAAAATGCTCATTAGAAGATTGCAAAAGATGAAAAAAATTCTACACATGCATAACAGTAGGTAGCCAATTCCAGAAATACCAGTTTCATTTCATGAGATATCACAATGTTGGACTGCATGTAAAACATGAGAACTAGAAGCAGTGAACACTGGGGATAAAATGGACGCAGCAATTAAACCCAGTACATCAACTAAAAATCAGTCTTGAATCCTACCAGAAGGATTTGTTACAACAAAATAACTAACTTAGGCACACTTGTGAATGGTATTGCTTAACTATGTACTGTTGTACCAATTATTTTATAAGATATAATTTCCACAGCCACACCCCTAACAACAGACAATCATATCTCGATGATGGGAACACAAAATGGTGCCCACTGGATAACAAGGATAGTGTAGTTTATAATTCTTAAAACAAAACAAATACCTCAAAAGGAAAGTAAAACATAAATAAGTCAAGCCCCAAATCTAACACATTTAGTAACTCTCAGGAAAAATTGTATTGCGCTGAAGAAATAATCCAAAGTACTAAAGATCATAACACATCTGCTCTTAATTAATCAAAAAGTCACCAATTTTACATTTTGAACTCTAATTTGAGCAGACATCATAAAACTAAAGCAAAAACAGAAATGCCCATCTAAGTTCACTATTTATCCAACACAACATTTGAAAATTTAAAAACTCTGTTTCTCCTTTAATCCAGAGTCTCAGATTCTTCAATAGATGGCTGAAAGAGGTGATTTCTACCTTTCTTCCCAACCACCACTCTTAGCAATCTGCATCATTTGATTTCTAATTTATACCCTCTATTTACATTTACTACATTTACTATTGTAATAAGGAGAGCAAGAGAATTAAAAAGGTTTGGGGATGGCCACCCCTTATACTGAAAAGCAGTAAAAAACACCAGTTGATACAAAATGGAGTTCAAGACAGAACTGAGTACAGAGGGAGAAAGAGAGACAATTATATAGAGGATACAGGAAGTGGTTGGATCAGAGTGGCTGGAAGAGAAAATGATATCTTCGGTAGGTGGGTTCTGAGGAGGAAGATGTCATCAGAGATGGATGGAAGTGATGTCATCAAAGGGAGGGTTGGTGGTGATAGCACTGTTTGGCTGGTTCTTCTGCTGGTCTGCAGAGGGACAAAAGGAGGAAGGATCAGATGACCACACCAACCCCCGGACAGGCTGAGAAATAACATCATTTGAGCCTATCAACCTTATCCCAAGGGCACGTGTGTGACAATATTTACTATTAATCAATACCTCATCAATTGTCTAATACAGTAGGTATAGTACTTAAGAGGTATTGTCTGTTGGAAAAGCTATAGTCAACATATTTGTAATATGTGTGACAATATGAGAACTCATTTCCAAAAAGACTGCTGAGGATCACATATACTTTGTTATTCAAACTAGATATACAACAGGAGTCTCAAGTAAAACCAAAAAGAATTAGTGGGCACACTTATTTCATGTATAATAATAGACAACTATGCAATTTAAGTACATCGTTTACTTTTTTGTGAATCACACTAATTAAAAATGTTCCTTTATTATAAATGTGTTCCTTTAGTTGTTCCCGTTCTATCAGTACATTAAATGTGGCTGGCCGCATCTTACTCACTATGCTTTACCATTACCTGGATATTTATTGACAGGAACGATGATGCAGTATCAAGTCACTTAGGCACCAATAATCGTTTATAAATTCATAATAATTAAAGGAGTGTGCTTGTTGCAACTTTTCAGTGCTCATAGTAATTGGGTCTCCATAAAAGTGTAATCTTCTCTACCAATTGAATGAAGAAATAGAGAAAGAAACAGCATACATTCTGTCAACTGCAGGTGGCACAACAGCAAACCCCTAACCTTGAAAAACATCCAGGGAGGCACATATAAACATTGCAGGATGGTGTCATTCAGTGCAAATAACACAGGTTTAGGCAATAAAATACATAGAGGAATTAAAATAATAATGACAAAATATACAAAATAACAAGACTAGAGTCTTTATGGGCCTACCTAAAGCAAGAGAAATTGACAATTCGCTCCCACCATAGATATTTACACAAGTTCTGGTTACCTCCCTGCCTAAACAACAACTTTGACTACTCTTACTGTCACCAGAGAGGCTTTTTCAAACAGCATTCATATTGTTTCAAAGCTCACTGAAGCTGTGACCATTCTCCCCTTTTACTGAAAGTCTAAGTCTCGAATTTCAAAGGAATTTTCTGATCTCCTCTGAAGTAATTCTGAGCCTGACATAGCCCTACAAAACCCCTAGTGTCACCTGCCATATCTCCCACTGTCAGCTCCTGGAATTCCTGACAGTCAGCTGGCCTACTTTTACTGAACAGACCAAAAATCTCTGAAGGGGCCTCAATAACAACCTTATGCTGCTTGCAGTTACAAGTGTTGGGAATGAATAATTGTGCATTCCCTGCTCTCCTTCCATTGTGTTCTGTTCCCTGGAAAAATAATTTGAGGGGACTCTCTTGACTGGCATACCTTCTAAGACAGATCTCTTCTGAGATGTAATCCATCACCTTATAATACATCATTTCGAAGATGGCGCCGACTGGTGTGGGCTGGCCGTCTGCTCATCTCTCTAGTCTATGTTTTAACTTTGTTTTTATGTTTTAGTTTATCCCAATGGCCACTGTCCTATGATCGTGAGTCTTTACTAAACATTTTTTCTGGCTTGCTTTCCTCTCAATTTTCATCTCCTGGTTGGATTTTTTGTGAACCTCCACCTTTGTTTTATCCATCTCCTGACTTCTTCACCTGGATGCCAGTGTTCACCTGTATCAGTGAGTTGAATGCCCCTCGGAGACGCAAACGCACCCACCGTCGTCATGGGAAAAGAGCCGGAATTGCTGTTAAACAACGCCGACTTAAGTCCCAGAGCTTTGATCCCCAATGTCTGCGAATCGTCTATGACCCATCTTCTCCTGCTCAGGACTCCATCACTGTTTCATGGGCGCTGGACACCGGATTTAATTTCTCCATTTCAAGACAGCATCACTTTTCCTTGGCCTGCAATCGAGTAGTAAACACTGCTAATCTTCGCATGCTCACCCGTGCTCATCCTGCAACGAACTCTTCTACCTCTATCAAGGCTGCTGTCTTGAACGTGAGATCAGTGTCTAATAAAACTTTTATTCTGCAAGACTTTATTACCTCAAATAATCTAGATTTCTTCTTCATCACTGAGACTTGGATTTTAATTGGTGACTCTTCTTGTTTTACTGACATGACTCCACCAGGTTATTCATTTTTAAACTCTCCTCGTCTGACTCATCGTGGGGGGGGGTGGGCATTGCCACTATTTTTTAAAAATATGTTCTTGTGTCGGAGCCTTACAAGGGGTCCGTTTAGCAGCTTTGAACTTCAACTTTTCAAAGTGTGCAGCTCCCCTTCTCTGCTGTTTGCTGTGGTTTATAGACCTCCTGTAATTAATGATACTTTAATCTCTGAATTCTCTGATCTCTTGGCTGATATCACCCTCTCTCATGATAAAGTTCTTATTGTTGGTGATTTCAACATTCACATTTGTTGTCAATCGAAACCTTTGGTCAACGACTTTTTATCACTTTTGAACTCATTTGATTTTATACAGCATATTAATACGCCAACCCACTCTCTCGGGCACACCCTTGATCTCGTTCTTTCTCGTAATATTTCAGTGAATAATATTGATTTATGTGATGTTTCTTTTACTGATCATTTTTCTATAATGATGGATCTGAATATTACTGTCGATGTCCCGACTAATAGCTGTCCCCCACGCTGCTTGCGCTTTTTAAATTCTTCTATTATATCTGATTTTAAAACCATTTTGTCTAGTCTTTATGTGCATGACCAAAATAATAGTATCGATGATTCTGTCGTAAAATTTAATTCTTCCTGTAAAACGATTTTAGACTCAATTGCTCCGCCCAAGATACACAGTAATGAGGGTAGACCTGCTCTCTGGCTAATTGAAAATACACGATCACTGCGCCATGCCTGTCGAACTGCTGAATGGCATTGGAAAAAGATTGACTGATTGTCTCTAAACAGATTTTTAGGACTTCTCCTTTCAATTTCCAGGCTGAAGTTAAGATAACGAAACAAAACTTCTTTGCAGATTTAGTATCCCGTCATTCAAAGAATCCTAAGGTCTTATTTAATTCAATTAATGCGGCCATTCACCCCCACTCTGCGATGGGATCAAATAGCATTGTTCATTCATGTGACCAGTTTCTATCATTCTTTGTCAGCAAAATTGATACTATCCGCCGTGGCATTGTTCAAACGGGCTATGAACTTTACACTGTTAATCATGACATTGTCTTAGAATCCTTTGATCTAGTCTCACTTTCACAGCTAAAAAGAACTATTGACACCCTTAAACCAGCCTCCAGTCCTCTGGATATTGTACCACCACGTCTCTTAGTGGAAGCCTTTGATGTGTTGGGCCCACCCTTATTAGCCATCATCAATGATTCTATTAGTTTGGGAGTTGTGCCCTCATTTTTTAAACATGCTGCAGTCTGTCCCCGTCTTAAAAAAGGCAGAATTAGATCCTGGAGTTTTAGCTAATTGTCATCCAATTTCCCAACTGCCATTTCTGGCTAAAATTCTAGAAAGAATTATTTATAATCAATTGGTTGATCACCTTAACTCCAATAATTTATTTGAGATCTACCAATCTGGCTTTAGGCATTACCATAGTGTTGAAACGGCACTCCTGAAAGTGTTCAACGACATCTCTCTTATTACTGACTCAGGTGATGCGGCACTCCTTCTCCTCCTTGACCTGTCCGCTGCTTTTGACACTATCGACCATGAGATATTGCTGTTGCGGCTTGAACATCTTGTTGGGCTTAAAGGGGCTGCTCTTAACTGGTTCAGGTCATATTTAACTGATAGACACTTTTCAGTGACTTTTAATTCCTCTTCTTCATCTACTGCTCCTCTTAAATATGGTGCTCCTCAGGGATCCATTTTGGGTCCTATTTTATTCTCCATATACCTTCACCTTTTTAGGAAATTTAACATTTCTTTTCACTGCTATGCTGATGATACTCAGGTTTATATTCCTGTCGGCAACTCTACAACAAATCAACTCCACAACTGTCTGTCTGAACTAAGATCCTGGATGGCTAACAATTTTCTTGATCTACATCAAAATAAAATGGAGGTGCTTATAGTGGGTCCATCAGCTAAAGTCCAAATTGGTCTTGGACTTCTTGGCTCTTTCTCTGTCTTTTCCAAACCTCAAGTCCGCAATCTTGGTGTTACCTTTGATAGTAACCTCACTTTTGAGAAACAAGTAAATTCTGTAGTCAAGAGTTGCTTTTTCCAACTTCGTCTATTAGGTAAGATAAAGCCTTTTTTATCTTCTAGGGATCTTGAGATAGCTACTCATGCGTTTATTTTTTCTCACCTCGATTACTGCAACTTGCTGTATTCTGGGATTAACAAATCCCTGATACACAGGTTACAGTTGGTCCAAAACGCTGCCACTCGCTTTCTGGTTGGGGCAAGAAAGTATGACTCTGTCTCTCCTATTTTAGCTTCTTTACACTGGCTGCCTGTCAGTTTTCGAATTGATTTTAAAATCTTGCTGCTAGTTTTTAAATCTTTACATGGGCTTGCTCCTGCCTATTTATCCGAATTGTGTGTTTTTACACCAGCCATCCAGAGTGCATAGATCTTCTGGTCAGCTGTCTCTGGTTGTCCCTCGTACCAAGTGTAAAACCAAGGGGGACAGGGCTTTTGCAGCTGTTGCACCTCACCTGTGGAACTCTTTACCTCATCATATAAAGGAATCGTCTACAATTGAACTGTTTAAAACAAGATTAAAGACTCATTTCTATTCACTTGCATTCCATGACCTTCAGTATTACTGATGGTTTCCTCTTTGTGATTATATTACATTACTTCTATTTTTTATGTATATAACATTACTATGTTCATATATTTTATTTCTATTTATGTTCTATGTTAATTTGTTCTATTTTTGTAAAGCACTTTGGCCACAGCATTACTATGTTTGTTTTAAATGTGCTATATAAATAAATTGACATTGACATTGACATTAATACAGGCCCTGACCACAAGTATACTAACAACTGATACTTACGAATTAGTACATTTCAAATCAAAATGATATTCTGTTTTAGTGTATGAAAGCAATTGATAGCCGTAAAAAATGTGACAATGTTCCTTTAAGAAACAACTGGCTTTAGTGCAGTCCTGTGCTGAAGAAGTCTCTAATTGCTGTTAAGGGAATGCTTATCACAGAGCACAAACTGAGCCACTGATACACTTACGTGCGACCTCCCTTACCTGCACTAATAAATACTGCTCACAACAGATTGTTCAAATTGATGATAATTGGATTGCCAGCACGTGTCACATACAATCTGCCCAGTTCTTTTTTTTCTGTGTTTTACATATTATTCTCAAATGTGAAGGGCCTAGGTTGATCTAGCTTTGATAGGAATTTGACAATAATGAAGTAACAAACATTTCTTGTCTTTCATCTTGAATATATTTGATAAAGTAAAAGTAATTTTATTATCCAATTTTATAGTTTA
This sequence comes from Erpetoichthys calabaricus, assembly GCF_900747795.2. NCBI lineage: Eukaryota > Metazoa > Chordata > Cladistia > Polypteriformes > Polypteridae > Erpetoichthys > Erpetoichthys calabaricus. The sequence continues at coordinate 128,815,303 of NC_041394.2, forward strand.
AAATGTGATATATCTGCTGATTTTTAAAGTGTCATCTTATACAGTAAATCATTTTCTGACTTTAGTTTGGCTCTGACCACAAGACAGCAAAAAAAGCTCTGTAACCTCTGCAATGTAAGCTCTAAAAAGTCTTTTTTTTTCAAAATATAGTATACTTTTGTTCAGCAAACACCTGTGTGGCTCATTAAGAGGTACATCTGCATTCTTGTATAAAGTCATTTCCAAGTTCAGTTTTCAAAAAATTGCCATGAATAGAGAACTACAGAATATTTACTGTTTAGTAAATCATATATGCTTTCATTCATAAAATATGCTTTTGCCTAAAACCATATCATACAGCAAATATCATTTCCAAATAATTTATCACTCTTTTATTGTGCAGCACTGTCTTACACCTTGAATCTCAAAATTGATCCTTCCTGTCTACATTTATAACATACAAGTTATATGTCATAAAACGTGTGCAATAAATAAGTAATTGTACTTTATAAATTCATCTTAAGGTGCGTCTATAATACACTGTAACCTAGTGGCTAAGGCACTGCAGTTTAAATAGCTAGGCTTCTAGTTCTGTCGGTGCCACTTATGTACTGTGTGACCTTCAGCAAGCTTGATTTTCATTCTTTATTGATAAGTGAGCTATGAAATGGGTGGTGGGATATTTGTTTCTTAAATTAATTGAACTCTTAGTTTGTAAGACTTCAGTTTATTCTCATTAAGCACACTTCCATTTAAGAGTTCAGCTCATGATGCAATAAGTAAAAATCTTTAAAACCAAAAAAACACAAATTATTGTTCTCATAAAATGAAAATTATCATGCATATATAAATACAGCATGATACATGAAAAGGTAGCCTTGGCCTTGTTTTAACAGCTGCAAATATAGTGAGGTGAAGCTGGCAGAAAGTCTTATTGTGCATGATGCATTTACAGTGCATCTGGAAAGTATTCACAGTGCATCACTTTTTCCACATTTTGTTATGTTACAGCCTTATTCCAAAATGGAATAATTCATTTTTTTCCTCAGAATTCTACACACAACACCCCATAATGACAACGTGAAAAAAGTTTACTTGAGGTTTTTGCAAATGTATTAAAAATACAGTAAAAAAACTGAGAAATCACATGTACATAAGTATTCATAGCCTTTGCTCAATACTTTTTGAATATGATGCCACAAGCTTGGCACACCTATCCTTGGCCAGTTTCACCCATTCCTCTTTGCAGCACCTCTCAAGCTCCATCAGGTTGGATGGGAAGCGTCGGTGCACAGCCATTTTAAGATCTCTCCAGAGATGTTCAATCGGATTGAACTCTGGGCTCTGGCTGGGCCACTCAAGGACATTCACAGAGTTGTCCTGAAGCCACTCCTTTGATATCTTGGCTGTGTGCTTAGGGTCGTTGTCCTGCTGAAAGATGAAGCGTCGCCCCAGTCTGAGGTCAAGAGCGCTCTGGAGCAGGTTTTCATCCAGGATGTCTCTGTACATTGCTGCAGTCATCTTTCCCTTTATCCTTACTAGTCTCCCAGTCCCTGCCGCTGAAAAACATCCCCACAGCATGATGCTGCCACCACCATGCTTCACTGTAGGGATGGTATTGGCCTGGTGATGAGCGGTGCCTGGTTTCCTCCAAACATGACGCCTGGCATTCACACCAAAGAGTTCAATCAGAGAATTTTCTTTCTCATGGTCTGAGAGTCCTTTAGGTGCCTTCTGGCAAACTCCAGGTGGGCTGCCATGTGCCTTTTACTAAGGAGTGGCCACTCAACCATAAGGGCCTGATTGGTGGATTGCTGCAGAGATGGTTGTCCTTCTGGAAGGTTCTCCTTTCTCCATAGAGGACCTCTTGAGCTCTGACAGAGTGACCATCGGGTTCTTGGTCACCTCCCTGACTAAGGCCCTTTTCCCCCGATCGCTCAGTTTAGTTGGCTGGCCAGCTCTAGGAAGAGTCCTGGTGGTTTTGAACTTCTTCCACTTATGGATGATGGAGGCCACTGTGCTCATTGGGACCTTCAAAGCAGCAGAAATTTTTTTTGTAACCTTCCCTAGATTTGTGCCTCGAGACAATCCTGTCTCGGAGGTCTACAGACAATTCCTTTGACTTCATGCTTGGTTTGTGCTCTGACATGAACTGTCAACTGTGGGACCTTATATAGACAGGTGTGTGTCTTTCCAAATCATGTCCAATCAACTGAATTTACCACAGGTGGACTCCAATTAAGCTGCAGAAACATCTCAAGGATGATCAGGGGAAACAGGATGCACCTGAGCTCAATTTTGAGCTTTATGGCAAAGGCTGTGAATACTTATGTACATATGCTTTCTCAATTTTTTTATTTTTAATAAATTTGCAAAAATCTCAAGCAAACTTTTTTCATGTTGTCATTATGGGGTGTTGTGTGTAGAATTCTGAGGAAAAAATGAATGTAATCCATTTTGGAATAAGGCTGTAACATAACAAAATGTGGAAAAAGTGATGCGCTGTGAATGCTTTCTGGATGCACTGTAGATTTATTAATTATGTTATCTATGTCTTTGTTAGAGAGGAGGGGCCTCATGTACAATGGTGTGCGTAGAATTCAATCTACAACATGTCATACAGACAAAACTAGAAATGTGCGAATGCACAAATACACTCAGATGCATAAAACTGTGCATAAGCAAAGTTCCATGCACTTACCCATTATAAATTCCAATCAATGTGAATTTTAACACACAGGCACACACCTACAGCCCCATCCCGACTCCTCCCCAAATTTCACATATTTGCATATGCAAATCAGTATAAATAGCCCCTTCCGCTCAGTGTTTTGTTAAAAGACAATGGCAAAAGCATGTGAAAAAAGAAGAATTTTAGCTAATGGTGAAGTGGAGGCCTGAAAAAATTTACTATTTGTTGGCTTAAGCAGAGGTATAAGCAACCAAAGGAAACTGATGGATTGATTACAGCTTGATGGAGACACTTGAAAGTTCAAGTTCAGGGTGTTGCACAGTGCCAGAAATAAAAAAGAAGCCGTCAGATATCAAAGTTGATGTGAAAAGGCCATTCACAGCCCACCATCTGTTTATTATATTTCAGACAATATTACAAAACCTGACCCCTGTGCCGAGAAAGCAACTCTAGGCATTGATGGTGCTGTTGTACCCAACACATCTTTGGGTCTTGGCTGCACGCATACCTCGAAAACCACCAGGTGACCATCTGGCCGTGTGCTGACAGGCACTGTTCTGGAGTCACAAAATGCAATAGTGGATGCTGTAAGAGATGTGGTTAATGAACTAAGGAATATAAGGATTGACCACAAATTAAATGAATAGGTTTAAAAATTAATGCTGCATCTGATTACATGTTTTTACATTCTGCTAATTACATGTAAACAGTTGTAACACTGTCCGATTTGGCTGACCATTTAGTGGGTCAGGGTCAGGTTCTTCAGTTACGGGCAAGGCATGATTGTGTGCCACATTATACAGCATGCTACATGCTTGCACAATGTGACACACTTCTGTGCACTACAGCGTAGCACATTATTAGAATGTAAATGCTTTCAATATACAAAAGCAAATTCATTCTCTGAAGATGCCTTTATAAAGTAGCGTTGGCATTGAAAGCTACAACAGATAGATTCTCTTCTCTTTACATGGCTCTTTGAGGTGACTCGCTATCCTTAAAAGGACTGCTTGCCTTTTGCTGCATGAGTTGGAAAAAGCACCTGAGACTGCGGGGGAGCTGTCGTTTTTATTGGCTCATTCTTTTGGTAATTCATCTCTGACTGATGTAACTTGTCCAGCGTCATTGCAATAGCAATGTGCATGCAGTTGACTGCTCCGGTCACATTTGGAAAACCAGTTGTTGTGGTGAATTGTGCTTTGATGTTTGCCAGTTCAACGATAGTGTAAGGAAATCTTATATATCTGCATGACAATTGGATAATACCATTCCATGCAACTAGCTTGGTGCGACTCAGTGATGATTATGAAATACCTGATTGGCCTGCATGTTCATATTGAATAGCTCCTGTGGATAAAAACCCGAGGGTGGACAGAACTTGCAAAGGAGCAGGTAGAGCACAATTCCTCAAAGTCTGCCTTTGTAAATCCAGCTCCAGTTTAGCACACAGCTCCAAGAGGATAGCTCTTGTAAATCAAAATCAACTTAAAAGCAAGTCATCATCATCTATAAATACACACTCTCTTCTAATTCTTCTATTTACAATAAGTTCTAACAATGCTAAAGCAGCGTTGGAATAGTTTGGCCATTCCGTGCACCATTATATTGTTGCAATTAAGTGAATTAAATTTGTAAATGATATGCAATTAATTTTGGTGTATTTGTTAAATCCCGCATCATGTATGCAAATGTAAAAAAGAAAGGGACATCATACAAAAACAGTAGCACTGTTTTGATGCTGGGCGCTGCCTATTTGCAAAACCAAGCAGAAACTTGCCATACTCACAGTGTGAGGCTGCCATGAAAATGTGCATGGTTTTATGCCAATTTTAGTTTTTATTTGTTTCAAAGTGGGCATGGAAATGGGCCTACATGACATTTTTGTGTGTACACATCGTTTATACACAAGGTCCATGGTTTTCTGTATTCATTGGTACAGTGTGTTTGGACTGTGGAGCTGCATGTTCATATGAGTTCCTACATGTAGACACATGAGGAATTCATGGAACAATATCCCATTGCAATGGCTTTTGTGAAGTGCACAACTCAGCGGTTGGTGAAAAAGTGTCATGCCACTGCTCTTGTGAGCAATGCACCAAAAACCCAAGAATCCCTTCTGTCAGCATTCCAGAGGTGGTTGTCAACATTGCTGAAAGAAGTCTGCATATGTTGATGCAGCAATTTTCACACAAAACATGTCATGTAATAAAGGCCATTTTAACCACAAGGTGGTGCCACTAAGCCCAAACTACAAACTACAAACACAGTAATGCCAGTGCACAATTCCGGGTTCAGATAAAGGATTTTTATTTGTTTCCAACACATTTTTTTATAAAATTAATAGCCACAATACACCAATATAAATCATCTTATTCCACCTCTGAAAGATTGTTGCCTGTTGCTTCCTAACTCTAACTCAGTTAATTGAGGCACTAGACTCTCTTTTAACTCTGACCTGGAAACTGCTTTTGGAGTCATGCCAAGGACATCCAAAGCACTTCCAGGTTGTGCTGAAACCAGAGCAGTCCTCCCCAGGCATGTCCTTCTGGCAGTATCCAAAAGCCCAACTGAGCTCTAACTCCCATGCTACCCTGCGGGTGTCTTATTTAGGTTCAGCCCTTGGGAACACTACCACCTGTCATCTGAGTGAATAAATGGCCTTCTGTCCAAAAAGAATCCAACCTTTATCCGAGCCAGGATGCCTGTCCTTCTTCCATGGCACTCACATGGCTCCGGCCTCAGATGAGCCTTGTAGGGGTCAGTGTCTAGACTTGTGAGGGGGTAAGAGTACTGCAGAGGCGGTAGTACACGGTCCAGCTTCAATGTCCATCCTTTGCAGGAAGAACAAAATAAACTGTTAAACAGTTACTAGATGCACCAAGCTGCTGACCATTTTCCCCAGCTAGGTATGTAGCAGCTGATGCTTGTTTTCCCTTTGAGTAGCACCCCTCTTCGACATGTCATTGATTGATGTGGCTGAATTGGTTGGGGGTTAGTGCTGTTATGGTGCATCAAATATTTAACTTTGTAAGTTAGTACCTTAAGCAAAAGCCAAATAATATTATATTCTGTACACTCTGTAATTGTGTAATGGCATTTCGTAGCAGCACAACAACTATGCAGGAGCATTTAAGATGGGAGCATTCCAGAGTCTTCTATGAAGACACCACCAAGATAGCGGCGTAAGTTCTAATTACTTTTGTTAAGTAAGATTGGTAAATAGCTGCATTCTGCAGTCATTTATGTTTTGAGCGCTGGACTTCATAATGGACCCGTCACCCTGGCAACAATGCAGTAGTAGGCTAGTGCTTATATATATTGGGTGTTTAGGCAGCAATAATAACAAGCCACCAGGAAGCCATTTGTTATTGAAGTACTTCCTTTTTTATTGTGAACTTCCCCAAACACACACTGTGGGTGCCTAGAAGGAACAATACAGACCAAACACACATCTCATGTGTTCTACATAGCACATTACAGCACTGAGTAATAAGACTTTTTTTTCGGAGGAAGCTTATACTGTAATTAGTAAAATGTGATCTAAAAGAAATGTGGTGTGTGACAGAAATAGAGTATAATAAGCAGGATAACATATTGTTAGGTAGTGATTATCGTGCGGTTTATGATACTTTACCTTACTCTAACTTTATATTAGTTAGTTAGCCAATATCAATGTATGATATGATGATGATAATATAACATTTACATATATGCTCTATATGACACCAGTGACACAGACATGCACAGAAACTGTAACATATGCCACTAATATATTATGATTTATATGTTCTTTTTTAAGGGCAAGAGAAAGCAGTGTGGGTGAGTTTTTCCAAAAAAGAAATTATATGCACAGCACACGTTACTCATGACCTCTCCAACAACATCCTTCAGGTGATTATTAAGGACCTGAAAAACCTCTTGCGACTGTTAAGGGTATTGGTTTCCATCAGATGATCAACACATTTCAGCCAGGGTGTACACTACCCCCCAGGCACTACTTTACAAATCTGATGGAAAAAAATATCAGGATACTGTAGAGAGTGTGAAAGCAGCACTGTAAAAAGTGAAATCAAAAATCATACTCGCCACAGATGCTTGGATAACTATTGCCACACAGATATTCAGTACTTAGTAGTCACCTGCAACTTCATTAATGAGGACTGGGAGCTAACTTCGATATAGCCTGACCACAAAGCCACTTGAGGAATGACACACAGCAAAAAATATTGTTGCTTGGGTGGAGAAAATGGCAGAGAAGTTTGGTTTCTCTCTCACAGTGTATTGATTATTGTACATGATAAAACAGCTAATGTTGTAGCAGCTCTGAGGATCTTGGAAGAAGAGCACAAAGTTGCTTCTCACTGTTGTGCTGGCCATGCACTTGAACTAGTGGTCAACCATTCTCTAAAGAATTCTCAGATCAGCAAGATACTGCAGGCTGCAAGATGCCTTGTAGAACATTTTAAGAAAAGAGAGCTGGCCAATAGCAAACGGAAAGAAAAACAGCAGCAGTGGGGAACACCTGAACATAATCTAATTAACAAGATGTAGCAGTTAGGTGGAACAGTTCTTACTATATTATAAGTCACCTATTATAGCAGAGATGGCCTGTGTGGTTACTAAGTGAGGGAAGCATTACTTGGATTTGGAACATGATGAGTGGAGTCTACTGGAACAGCTAGAACATGCTCTAAAGCCCTTTGAGCAAGCCACCATACACCTCACTGGGGAGTCCAATGTCACTGGTTCTGTTCTACCTCCACTATTAAAGGTCCTCCAGAAGTCCACACAAAGTACACCCTTTGAGTCCATTCCTATGAAGTAAGTCTAGACAACTGTAGCAAAGGAAATCACATCAAGGTAGGAGAGAGAAACCATTTTCAGAAATTATTGTTAACATGTGTGCATCATGGCTGCTGCCCTTGACCCACGATTCCTGAAACTCAAGTTCTTATCACCAGAGGATGTCCTAAAAGTTCAGGTCAGAGTGCAAGCTCTTGCATTTCAAGGAAAAATGGAGTGTGAAACAAAATGTATCAGTCAGTGCCCAAATACAAGTTTCAAAGGAGAATCCAATGTCCTTGTTATAGAATTTACTTAAGACGCTGATGAGCTCAGCAGTGAGGAAGGCAATGGCCATGTAAATGTTGCTGACAACAAAATGGTGAGGAATGACGCAGTGCTGTACTTTGGTAAGCATTCCATTCCAAAGAACCCACTGAAATGGTGAAAGGAAAATTCGGAAAGGTTTCCCACCTTGGTTCTCCTAGCAGTCATATTTGTCTGTCTGAACAAAATCAACATCAACTTTTTTCGGCAGCAGGGAATATTGTGAAAGGAAAAGAAGAAGTCCGACTGCAGAGCATGTAGACATGCTTATGTTCCGCCACTGAAATACCTAACTTAACCCCTCCTGCCTCTATGGCTCAGGATAGCTTTTTCTATCATATTTAGAGACAGATTGATGAAGAAAGAGAAAAAAAAAATTGGTTTGTGTGTTGATCTGATTTAGATATCTCAAGTTTTTCTTATATAATCTGAAGTGTTACTTGAATTGATAAGTTGTGCTCAAGTGTTACTTAAACTGATCTTGGCACTAGTGTTGGACTGCTAAACAGATTATATGTTTTTGTGTTATAGAAATCTGATTCAAACAAACTCCACTGTACTTGATCTTGCGTTTTTGCACTTATGTTGTACTGCTAAGCAGATCTGATATGTAATATATAATTTAAACTGCACTACCTTTGTTATCAATCGTTTATTTGTGAACTGAACTTATTTTTATTTGGAAAGATTTTGAGTTTACATTCCTTTTTTCACTTTATCACATAATAAATTGTTGATATTCTAATGATAAAAGTTGTTCATGTTTGCTTTTTGGCATTTGTTAGATTTTTAATGGAGTACAGTAATCCCTCCTCCATTGCGGGGGTTGCGTTCCAGAGCCACCCGCGAAATAAGAAAATCCGCGAAGTAGAAACCATATGTTTATATGGTTATTTTTATATTGTCATGCTTGGGTCACAGATTTGCGCAGAAACACAGGAGGTTGTAGAGAGACAGGAACGTTTATTCAAACACTGCAAACAAACATTTGTCTCTTTTTCAAAAGTTTAAACTGTGCTCCATGACAAGACAGATGACAGTTCTGTCTCACAATTAAAAGAATGCAAACATATCTTCCTCTTCAAAGGAGTGCGTGTCAGGAGCACAGAATGTCACATAGATAGAGAAAACAATCTCTAGCAAACAAATCAATAGGGCTATTTGGCTTTTAAGTATGCGAAGCACCGCGGCACAAAGCTGTTGAAGGCGGCAGCTCACACCCCCTCCGTCAGGAGCAGGGAGAGAGAGAGAGAGAGAGACAGAGTTTGTTTTTCAGTCAAAAATCAATACGTGCCCTTCATGCTTTTAAGTATGCAAAGCACTGTGCAGCATGTCGTTTCAGGAAGCAGCTGCACAAAAGATAGCAACATGAAGATAATCTTTCAGCATTTTTAGACGAGCTTCCGTATCGTCTAGGTGTGCGAACAGCCCCCCTGCTCAATCCCCATACGTCAGGATCAGAGAAAGTCAGCGCAAGAGAGAGAGAAAAGTAAGCAATCTAGCTTCTCAGCCATCTGCCAATAGCGTCCCTTGTATGAAATCAACTGGGCAAACCAACTGAGGAAGCATGTACCAGAAATTAAAAGACCCATTGTCCGCAGAAATCCGCGAACCAGCAAAAAATCTGCGATATATATTTAAATATGCTTACATATAAAATCCGCGATGGAGTGAAGCTGCGAAAGGCGAAGCGCGATATAGCGAGGGATCACTGTAATCCAAAATTATTACTTTGACCAACAAGTAATTTATTAGTTTAGTCGACTAATCAAAAAAATAATGACTAGACTAATCGATGAAAAAATAGTTTTTAGGTGTAGCTCGAGTGAGGGTATGAAGTCACTTAACCTTGGCAGGCGTCCTTGATTGGTCACCTCAATTTTGTTGGATGAGTCTTTAATTTTAGGTAGACTCTATATTTTATTTTGTGGCCTTTGGATGGTTTGGGACCCTCTATCCGTTAAAGAAGGGACTTTTGCAGTTCCATTGGCCTTTATTACATCAGGAAGATGCTTTTTTCTGACATCTTTTGTCCCTGTAGGAACAAGAGCTACTCAGTTTCCTTCAATATTATCCAGGGCCCCTTTGCACTGGGTCCCTATCTCTTTTCCCATTCAGGCTTAACTGGTCTGGGTAACAGACTCTATGACCCAATGTCTTTTTGGCAAAATTGTCAGAGTGAGTATTACGTGATTCCCCTCAGTGTTTTCGGGGATCACTTTATACTCCGTTCCTTTATGCTTTATCATATCGGCCCAGAGAAGACACCCCATGAGGGCACGTGCACCTGTCTATGACGTCTTAAACAAGCCCTACCCCTTCCAGTTATTTCACCATAAAAATTGGCAATCCAGAAAGGTGGTATCTCAGAAACAATCAGGGGCCAAATGCAGCGTAACTGACAGAGTGAAAAAGATGAAGAACTGACCTCTGGCTGACATTGTTTCAAGGTTTTTGTGTGTCTCATGCACATCCTTTTAATTTATGTTGGTTTTGGAATATTTATGTTTCAGTAGCATATATGAAAAAGGTAGTGCTGTCGTACTTCCACTGAAACTTCAGCCAGCTCAGTCATTTCTATACTGCAATTGTGATTTTTTTTTTAGTGACGTGAATGTCAGAGAAAAAGAAGTTTCAGTGTACAGATAGCTCTACAGCTGAAAATTGTTTTGTACCTTAATACCAACCTTCCAGTAAATACAAGAAGGTACTTAGTTTTTATATATTTCCCTTCGCGGTGGAAACCCAATCTAAATGGATCATTGCTATCCAGAGAGAGAGCTTTACGATTAGTTCCCATACCTGAGTTTGTAGCCGGTATTTTAAGAAAAAGGATTTTTGTGAGCCAGGGTGTGAGAGAGAGCTGCGACTGTTGAAGAAGGGGACAATTGAAGAGTGGAACAATTTCTCCATTCCACTTTCAAGACCGGGGGTTTGGGAGAGGAGAAAACAACTGTGACACACTGGGCGAGGAGGAGGATGATAAAATCCTCGAGGACCACGAGTATGCTTTGGCTTCGGATCCAGCAGTTGTCGACCTAGCGCTTGATGAAAACATGTCTCTCAGAGTGGAGATCCTCTGGCTGAGGAAACAAATTGATAGCCTTACCATGAAGCAGCAGTTTGGCATTCTCTGTTTTGCTGATTCAGACAGAGACATTCACATTTTTACAAGGTAAGATGTCAAGCGGGCTCATGTTACTATATATTAAGCCCACATACATATTCACCATAACCTGTTTACCCTAAGTCTGAACACATCTTAAAGCGATTGGGTGAAAAATGCCATTGGTAGTCTGTTTTGATATCAGAGACAAAAACGAAGCAGCTTGCTGACACGTAATCTGGAAGAGAGTATGCTTATAGCATATTAAATGGGGTAACTAGGGTGGTACTCCAACATTTCTGCTCCTGTCTGCCTCTTTGCCACTGGTCATAACCCAAAGACACAAATTGTGCTAATTTTGGGGTATGTCTTTAAAAAGAAAGGCAGAATTTTTTTACATACAATGTTGAATTAACCACCTTTTCATATTGCTGGAAGAGACTGCCTTTTATGAAATAAGATTAAATACTTGGACTACTTTCTTACACTCTAGCCAAGCATGTTTGATGGACTGAATAGTTATTTTTCATTGTGCAAAAAATTACAGTGTATTCTTTTTCTTATTGCTAAAATAATGTATAAGAAGTTCACTAATTATACTCTCAAACTGAACAATGTAAAGGTCAAAAATCATTCCATCTATACATCTCTTGCCAATTTGTTTTTCTTATGTATTTCTCTCAATCTGTTAGGAAGCAGCCCATTTTACTCTGCCTTAAGAGCAATGTTAAGACGAAATAAGGCATATACTCATTGGTCACAGAATGATTTATTTTTTCATCATGTTGAAGATTTAAAATGAGCAAAAACTCTACAAAGCCCATGCTACAAATCATTATTTTCTGCATGTTTTCTTATTGTATTTAATAGGATGTTCCACTTAAGATACTCCTACATAGCTCATTGCGTATATGTAATGCAAAAGGCCTGGCGTCCACAAATACATTTAATTTGATATGTAATTTCACACAATGAAGGAACAAGCAATTAGGGGTTACAAATATATGCACCAATTGCAGGATGGACAAATTATACCTTACTAGTAAACACAGAAATAGAATATGATTATCTGTTTTTGCTTATTAGAAGATGGCTTGTTATTGGAAGAGTACTGGCAAACAGATATTATGAGAAAGTTATTTTAAGCAACCCTGAACTGCCAAAAATATAAATAAAATAAAGTGTAATAAATGTTAATGGTAGTCATTAGGAATTATATATGCTGGTCACAGTATTCTATACTGATGTTAGCATGCTGCTTGACCTTTACCTGGTTTAATCATGTATGGTACCAAACACTAGGAAGCTTTTATAATCTCAGGGATATATATTAGTAATAGTTACAGAATAATATTAGTAAAAGTTACAAAACACATTTCTATCCAACTCTATAAATAACCATTATTATCAAATCACCACACACAACTATACAAAAGAGGTTGAACATGCTATCTATCTATCTATGGATGCAAATTTTTACTGATATTACTGGTAGTAGTTGTTGTCACATGTACTGTACAGAATATAGTAAAAGCTTTGTTTTCATGTTTAACCAACATGCAACATCGCACCACTTTCTGACACCATGATAAAAATGTATTCAATTGCATAACTTAATTTTATTTATGGGAAACACAAATCAGCTTATCTTATACATTTCTTACTCATGTTTCAGTTATACTCTCATTTACTTTAATCTTTTGTTTAACATTAGCTTCTTCTTGCTTTCATCTGAAAGGAGCTGGTACAGTAAGCAATCTTTGTTACTTTTAAAGAATCACTTTGCGTGTTTGTCCTTATCCACAAGGGTCAGAAAGACTACTACTGATGTACTGTAGCATCACTGAAGCTGTATGTTAAGCTGTATGTTTTGAGTACTGGTCCCATCTTTCTTTTGTGGTGGCTTTTAGTTGTATTTTATCTTCCATTTTTATTTAAAAATAACTTTGTAAATATGTTCAAACCTTTTACTCATCTGTGATCAAATATATTCTGCAATTCTGCTCCTTGTAAATAAGTAATGTTATATTAGTATTCTTTCATGCATGTACTTGTCTTGAGTGCTTACTACTATGCAACACTAAAGATAAAGAGGAATTACTTGCTGTAGTTTGTCCTTGCAAAACTGGTGTCTTTAAGAGATCAGCTCTCTTTGTACTTTGCTCATGATAGGCATGATAATTCGAATAAAAAGCCCCACTGTGGCCTAACACTAGATTTATCAAAGCCTACGAAAAAACTCATAAACCCGGCCCACCTTAAATCCATTCGCACCTCTCCATCAGCGTCTTTTGTTTTGTAAATGTGTCGATAAGCACAAGCAGCAAGCAGCCTACTGTCCCATCCTCCCACCACCACAGAAACAGAAAAAGCTCTCTCAGCTCAAGCCTTGTTTATCTGGGATTGGGGTACCAGGAGCTGTATAGTGTAAATAATATATCGTTATTTGGAACTCATGCATTTCATGTGTGTTCCGTGTCTACAAAGATCTATGTAAGTGTAACATGACAGAAATGTTGAACACATACCTAAAAAACAAACATTTTTCATGTTTTAGTACTGATGACAAAATTTTGACATGAAGTGTATAATGTATGAAGACTGAAGTCCAAATATCAAATAAGCACTTTCATAAATTGGGTTAGTGTACTTCGGTGTCACGACTGCTTTGGTAGTACAGCGGTAAAAACTGCTGACTCATAATCAACAGGTCGTGGGTTCGAGTCTTGCCATGTCACAAAATAAACATTTTGAGTAGTGAGCTGCTGTTATTGTTACTATTATACAATAAAACATACATTTAATCTGAGTCTGTAACAGCCGGTGTAAATGTATGGTACTTGTAAAGGTTAGGGTTTTTTTTTTTTATTCAGTTTTATTCTCTCAGTCACGTTCACACTCCCCCCAATCTGACACTGCTGAGGTGAACTCAGATGAGGACGAGGGTTCTGCATCGGAGAGACAGAACAGAAGCCCTCCCCACAAGAAACGTCCTCTCACATATAAGAATAACACAGCTGCACCAGGAGTAAAGGCGAAAGATGGCACCATTTGGATGCAGCAGAGGTCCGGCGTCATCCTGCCTTCAAATTAAAAGCACGACTTACAGAGCTCGCCAAGATATCATGCAAAGCCCAGTTTGTGATTGTTTTGTGATGGTCTTTATATAAAAACATTTATATGTTACTTATATAAAAGCCAGATCAAATGTTATTTACCTTGATTTATTAATGTATCTTCATTCAGCGTAAAGTCATACGTAAACTGCAGAGCTTCCTGTGTTTGATCGACACGGGCACGCTGACACAGTACAAGTGACTTCAGCTGCAGGTGGAAGCTTAACACAACTGTTCTTGCGATTCTGCCTTTGTCCAGAAACGGTTTCAAAAGCTTTATGACCTTAGCCTCGGAAAGTCTTTCTCCCGTTTGGCGACTGGGATCTTTTCCTGAATAAGATCAAACACAGATGGGTAGGGTGAGACAGGAGCTTCCACCTGCAGCTAAAGTCACTTCAGTATTCATGAACTGTGTCAGCATGCCCATGTCGATCAAACACAGGAAGCTGCAAAGTCTGCAACCTTTACTAGAATTGGTCTGCATTTTGACTTCTCATAAAATATGCCGACCACCTGGATTTTTTGTCACTTTAAAGAATCATTCAAATCTCTCTCTTTCCCCCCATGTATGTTGCAACACCCTTGTGCACTACTGTTTAAAGAAATAACAAGATAAATTTAGTAAGAGATCTGGCCAAGACAGACTGAACTCCCAGCCTGAGTATAATGAAACTAGAAAACAGCCTAAAGAGAAACGATGATCTTCAATAAACCTATACTTTATTGATGCTATATTCCTAAAGGTCAGATATGTACATTTTTAATGCAAATTACTTAGTTTGTTTGCCTTCTAAAGTTGTTACTCATAAATTATGAAAACAAATATTATTGTGCTGCTTTTGCATATTTCTAATGTCTAGCACCCATTTTACCATACGGACTAATTTCTAAACTGATTAGGATTTGCTTTGCTGTCCCAACTATCTTATATGGAGGTGCGGGGGTGCAGGGGTGGGGGGGGGTTGTGGAACCGGATGTGAGGTCCTCGGGGCTGGAACTGGACGGAAGTGAGGTCCTCAGGGCCAGAACCGGAAGTGATGTCCTTGGGGCCAGAACCATAAGTGAGGTCATCGAACTGGAAGCAGAAGTGATATCATAGAGACCAGGCAGAATTTCCCGTGTCTGGTTTGTAGGGAAAAAAGAGAAAGGTTTACTGCACTCCGCCACCCCCTGGCCTAGCATGGAACTACCTTCTTTTGATCCTTCTAGCTGCCTCCCATGCGCACGTGTGTGATAATATACAGTATATATATATATATAGATATATATATATATATATATATATATATATATATATATATATATATATATAATATATTGTCACAAAAACGACTCAAGACTATTGCAAAGGTTTGGGGCAGCCACCTGTATAATATGCCTTGGCTGCAAAAGGTTGAATTAAACCATGTTGTTTACGAGACTTGAATTCAAAACAGAACTGAATATGTGGAGGTAAGATGGTAGCTTTAAAGGCCAGTGGAGGAAGTAATGTAATTTACGCCAAGACCGGAAGTGCCGTCATCAGGGCCACCAGAAACAGTAGTGACGTCATCAGAGGTGCCGTCTGCAAGGATAGTCTGCAAGGAACTGAGAAAGACAGTCAGCACACTCCACTGCCCCTTGGTCTGATGTAGAATTACAATTACTCAATTACTACAATTAGCTGCCTCCTATTCGCATGTGTGTGACAATATACAGTATGTGCCATAATTCTTCATAGCATAGATTCAACAAGGTGCTGGAAACCTTCTTCAGGGATTTTGATCCATATTGACATGACAGCATCACACAGTTGCTGCAGATTTGTCGGCTGCACATTCATGATGAATCTCTCGTTCCACCACATCCCAAAGGTGCTCTATTGGATTGAGATCTGGTGACTGTGGAGGCTATTTGATTACAATGAACTCATTGTCATGTTCAAGAAACCAGTTTGAGATGATTTGAGCTTAGACATGGCACTTTATTCTGCCAGAAGTAGCCATCAGAAGATGGGTAGACTGCAATTATAAAGGGATGGATGTGGTCAGTAACAATCCTCATGTAGGCTGTGGCATTTAAACAATGCTCAGTTCATACTAAGGGCCCCAAAGTGTGCCAAGAAAATATCCTCCACATTATTACACCACCACCACCAGCCTGAACCATTGATACAAGGCAGGATGGACCTATGTTTTCATGTTGTTGATGCCAAATTCTAACCCTACAATCCGAATGTTGCAGCAGAAATTGAGACTCATCAGAACAGGCAAAATTTTTCCAGTCTTCTGTTGTCCAATTTTAGTGAGCCTATACAAATTGTAGCCTCATTTGCCTGTCCTTTTCTGAAAGGAGTGGCACCTGGTGTGGTTTCCTGCTGCTGTAGCCCATCTGCTTCAAGGTTCGGCATGTTGTGTGTTCAGATATGCTCTTCTGCATACCTTGGTTGTAATGAGTGGTTATTTGAGTTACTGTTACCTTTTTATCAGCTTGAGCCAGTCTGGCCATTCTCCTCTGACATCTGGCATCAACAAGGCATTTTTGCCCAGACAACTGCCGCTCTCTGACCATTCTCTGTAAACCCTAGAGATGAATGTGTGTGAAAAGCCCAGCAGATCAGCAGTTTCTGAAATACAGTACACCCCCAAATTTCGCGGGGGTTATGTTCCTAGAGCACCCACGAATTGTGAAAAACCGCAAATTTTGGATGTGGTTAAAAAATGCCTATTTTTATAGTTTAAACCCTAAATATGCCCCCAAAACACTTTATTTTAATTTCAAACTCAGCTTAATACATTACCTAAAAAAGAATATAAAGGTAAACCTGTATACTGTACTGCTATGTCTCCCGATGTTACCGCTATATGTACTGTAATTCATGCAAGTGCATTTTCATTGCCAGAAGCCTTAGAAGATGCAGGGCGCTTCGACGGCATCTTGGGGCCTTAAACTGCCGCATACTTGAGGGTTAATGCATCCCTGGACGCCAAATACTTTTTTTGCTGCACTTTAAGTAAACATCACAATTTACAAAGAAAAAGTGAAATTTTAATGGAACACATTTTTTTTTCATGCAAAGAGCATCACAATTACTGCAACAGTGATCATTTTTACACACTGCTAATGAACTGTAAAAACTATTTAAAACTGAAATAATATGTACAAGGTGTAACTGATGCCATGGATGAAATCACTGAGCCAACTGCGCTTGAACTGGCAGCACACAAGCACACAGAGGTAAGTGCTGACGCTTGCTGGATGGTCTAGTGCAGCGGCTCAATCCCAGGGACAGTGAGGCTGCAGTGCTGCAGGATGTCACGCTTGGGTCACAGAATTGCATGGAAACACAGGAGATTGTAGAAACAGGAACTTTATTCAAACACTTCAAACAAACATGTCTCTTTCAGAAGTTAAACAAGCTCAGTATTCAGTTAGTTCTCATTTAAAAGAATAGGCAAACATCATATGGAAGCACAACGGGAGCAGGACCCCCAACAGGAACAGAGGATGTCTGGGGGAAGAGAGAGAAACAAAGCAATCAGTCAAAAAAGGACAGGTGCTGTTCAGGCTTTTAAGTAAGTGTAGTGTCATGCGAGAAGCATATCACGTGACAAAGCAGCCTCAAGTAAGCCCAGCCAGTAAGGGAGCAATGTGAAGGTAGTCTGTAAGCTGTTTTTTAAGAAGGGTTTTTTGAGGAGCTTCCGTGTCTTCTAGGGGTGCGTTCAGCTCTCCTGCTCACAAGGTGCTGGCAGTGGTCATGAGCAGACTGCTCAACGAATGTACGGCACTGACTGATCAGCTCCTGCGTGCTCGCAAATGGCACTGGGAAGCGACTATAGCCGGTTGTGGCGGTTTAAGGGTTCAGAGGACCAAAATGGAAAACACTCAGCTGGAGATGCATCACAGTCAATCAGCAGCAATGAGAAATGACTAATGTTGTAGCGGTCCGGTGCCGCTAAGATTCACACTGTCGAGAAGACGGTGATTTATTTATTTTTATGGTGGAGATTCCAGGGACGCACCCAGCCTTGGCCCGACCTGCACGTACTCACAAACAGAGACAAAAACAAAGCAAATCAGTAATCAAACAACAAATAAAGAATGTAATGAAAACAACGATACCACCCCTGTTCCCCTTACGGCGATTACACTTCAAATACAACAATGAGTCCTACCAACAAAAAAATGTGTTATGTGTATGCATAATGACAATAAAGAAATCTATCTATCTATCTATCTATCTATCTATCTATCTATCTATCTATCTATCTATCTATCTATCTATCTATCTATCTATCTGTCTATCTGTCTATCTATCTATCTATCTATCTATGTGTATGCATAATGACAATAAAGAAATCTATCTATCTATCTATCTATCTACAAAGCACAAAGAAAACACACACAGTAAATCATGAAAAATGTTCATGAAAAACGGCAATGGACGAAATGTAATGATGAAAATAGATAGTCCAGAGATCCGCACGTTGAATGGGAATGTAAAGATAGACCTACCGCTAGTTCCTGAAATGGTGAAGATGGGGGGATGGGTTCAGGAGCGCTCCTTTCTTTGCAGGATGGCTATGAATCCTCTTATAGCCTCCATGTACACAGGCAGACGGCAGACAATCCAGACGCACAAAATGATCCAGGACAAAATGAATAAGTACAGGTAACCCAACAGAAGGCAGACAGACAGGAACTTGTAACACAAATTACAAAAACTTTTTTTTTTTTGCTTTTGGTCACCGGCACCCTTTTTAAAAGCCGCACTGACATCCTTTGACCCCAACAGCCCCAGCTCCCTCATCAGAAGACCAATTGGAGCCACTGCAGGAACTGCTGGGAGTTGCAGTTTCAAATTCTATTGGCTACTTTCACCATCCCAAGCTGCGTTTTCCTCTACAGTTGCTTCCTGTTCTCTCTACAGTACAGTATTGCCATGAAAAAAAGCCATAAAAATTGCGGAGGATATTTGCAGTTTCCACTGATAATTATTAGATAGGTTCTAAGGAAAAATCCACGAATGACTGAGGCCGTAAACTCTGAACCGTGACTTTGTGGGGGTCTACTGTACTCATACCAGTCTGTCTGGCACCAACAAGCATGCCACGTTCAAAGTTACTTAAATAGTCTTTATTCCCCTTTCTGATGCTCAATTTGAACTTCAGCAGGTCATCTTGACAATGTCTACATGCCTAAATGTATCGAGTTGCTGCCTTGTGATGGCCAATTAGAAATTTGCATTAACAAGCAGTTGAATAGGTGTACCTAATAAAGTGGCTGATGAGTGTATATTGTATAATATCTACAATATAATTAAACACTAAGGTATGTGTGCCCAGTCCTTCTGACTAATCTGATCAGTCAATTCGGCTTTGCTCATGTGACGAAAGTGCTAGCGTGAGACACACGACAAAGAGTAAATGTGTAAAGTGAGACAGTGACGACGGATGAAGAAGCCATGTCCTGAGCACGAGTAAAGAAGCTTGATCATGTAAAGCAGTTCTGCATTCAATTTACTTTTCTTTAAACACCTTTTTCAATATAACATTGGATATACAGTAATCCCTCGCTGTATCGCGCTTCGACTTTCGCGGCTTCACTCTATCGCGGATTTTATATGTAAGCATATCTAAATATATAACGCGGATTTTTTGCTGCTTTGCGGGTTTCTGCGGACAATGGGTCTTTTTACTTCCTGCTTCCTCAGTTGGTTTGCCCAGTTGATTTCATACAAGGGACGCTATTGGCGAATGACTGAGAAGCTACCTAATCAGAGCACACAGTTAAGTTCCTGTGTGCTGATTGGCTCAGCGACAGAGTGCTGCATTAACCAGGAAGTCTCATCTCACTCATTCAGCATTAATGTGCTCCTGCTACTGCTTCAGGGGCCGTGTCCAAGTGCCAACAGAAGATGCAAATGATTGCAGAAAAGGTAAAAGTTTTGGATATGTTGAAGGAAGGGAACAGCTACACCGCTGCAGGCATCAATGAGTCCACGATTCTTTTTATTTAAAAAGGAGGAAAAGCATATAAGATCTACGGCCGCAGTGTCCTTTAACCAGGGCGCAAAACGAGTTGCAAGTGGACGTGATAAGGCAGTAGTCTGGATGGAATCTGCTTTAGGGATTTGGATTGAAGAGTGCTGGAAGAAGAACAGCAGCTGTGCTACACAGTCGCCTGAAGAGGCTCCTTTAGAAGAGCTGTAACGCTATCCTTTGTTGTGCAGTAAAATTAAACTCATCGTTATCGGACAAGTCGTTGTGTGATTGTTGGTGAGTAACCATAATTAATTATCTACATACAGTACTTATTACATGTACATAGTTTAGTGTCACTGTACACACATTTTACTGTATACAATTTTTCTTGCATTGTACGTATTTATTGCTGGTGGCCTGTCTGTCGTAATGGCTGTAA
The DNA here is from genome assembly GCF_900747795.2 of Erpetoichthys calabaricus. Taxonomy (NCBI): domain Eukaryota; kingdom Metazoa; phylum Chordata; class Cladistia; order Polypteriformes; family Polypteridae; genus Erpetoichthys; species Erpetoichthys calabaricus. The sequence continues at coordinate 128,835,707 of NC_041394.2, forward strand.
CATATGTGATATCGGAGACGCTCGATATCTTTAAAATAATATTTAGGTTTTACTGTATATAAACTGTGTTTACATACATATTTTCAACGAATCTTACTAATATCTAAGAGAATACAAAGGGTTTATGCTGTATAATTGTGAGGGAAATGTTTATAATAGTGTGGGAGAGTTTATAAGGGCTTAAAATATATAAAAAGAACCATATGAACATATGGTTTCTACTTCGCGTTTTTTCACCTTTCGCGGGGGGTTCTGGAATGCAACCCCCGAGATGGAGGAGGGATTACTGTAGTATGAAATGGAAGGTATGAAATGAAAAGAAAAATTTCAGCAAAGCTCAAGGAAGTTAAGAAGTTCAATGGTTAGCAAGCCTTATAAACCTTATTGAGTACCCTGTGCCAGGTTATGTGGCTGTAAATAGGTGTTGCTTTGCTAGAATTAAAAAAGGGAGTAAGAGAGATGTAGCGGTGGAAGTAGTGTCCTCCGAATACAAGACAAGTTATGAATGACACAGTGGGGCTTCAGAGGCTTAATCCCCTAATCTATTGCACCAAGCCCCTGATCTTTTTCTCAATTATATACAACGATAAGCCCTTCATCCTTTTGTTCATCATATAAAATATAGCCCCTGATCAATGATATACCATTATATCAATGTTCACATAAGCCCAAAGAGACCCACCCCCCAGCCCCCTCCACTCTTCAGTTTTTATATACATGTAAGACTGCAGTTGACAATCACAGAATCAGCTAAGACCCTTGTAGCTGCAAATCCTATAAATGCCCCTGAGCCAACACCATCAGTTTATACTTAACCTGTCCCCCTCAAGCTGTTTCATTGTAACATACATTCACATCTAAGGACTTTGAAAATGGACATCCAAATTGTTAATATAACCTGCGTGTCTGCCTACTTTGAAAAGAGATGCCCCACTACCCTGCTTTCTGAAATTGTTGCATTTGTGCTTAAAGTGGGCCTGTACTTCTCAATTTTCTCTTAATAATTACCAGCACTCTTAGATGCACACCAGCAGAGTTTTCTAGGGTACTGCCTTTCATCATGGTTATCCATTCTGCTCCATCTACCTCCAGCCTTTGAGTGCGCTGCTGGTAACAGGAAAAGTGACACCAAACACCATTCACCCCCCCCAAATCCCCAATTCCCCCCATTCCCCCTACTCTTAAATTTCAGGGTTTAAATCACACAATACGCCAGCTCTGGTCTTAGACAGTGACAATTGAATTTCTAATAGGGAAGCTGTAGGAATTGCTCCTAATGTTGATACACCAGTGTAACACATAGGATACTGGCACTTGTGTATATCTGCTTCAAGCTCGGCTTTGCATATACATTTACATCTGCAGCTTTTAAAGGGGGACTACATTCAACTGACAAAAAACATGAAAAGAAATGCTGTACTTGAGTGATTGACGTAACCAATGAAAATTGTAAATATCTAATAATTATAACGAATGTGGAATTATGTGTGACTGTTCCCTGCAATAAACAGAGTTGTTATCTGATATCTGCCTAGCTACCCGAAATGGTTTAAGCAAATTCAGAAAATGGACAAATGATCTTTTCAGCTTTTAATAATAATAATAAAATTTGCTATTGTAGCATGATCAGAGGAAACTTGATGACCTCAATATGCTCTAAGGACATCCATTTATCACAAAGTCTAGTTTGAAGTCATCGAAAAAAATATTTACATTCTGATTTTTCTCTGTTACCTTATTACAAATAATCTCTAAGCTCCAAAAACCTTTATAAGAGCTGATCAGTCAGGTCTGTGCAGGTGACAGTGAAGTTCAAGAAGCTGTCTGCGCCTGTTTATATCTGGTGATTGGGGAATAGTGGAAATCGGGCTTCTATCTAATCTTCATGAAGTCATAGACCATTCCAACTCATGAACTGAGTAACCTCAAGTTCAGAAAGTGTCACCCTTAAACAGTGGCAAAGTGCCAGTCTCCTTTAATGTCATAACAACATGGAAAATGGCATTTCCACTTTTCTTCACAGGATTGAATGGGACAGCTTTTAACAGACAGGTTTCAATTACTGTTCACTTGTTGACCTTAACAAGTGCATTGCCCTGCTGTCCTCTGGAGACCAAGTTTTGTGATATATTATATAAGATAAGACTCTGGCCTGTTGACATCTATTAATGGCACTTTTCCAATTTTTTCACGGGGCAAATGTAATTTGGAATTACAGAATGTATTTAAAGCACACTTTTTTTCCTTAGCAAATGCTCTAAGGATGCCCACTGAACATTAGTGCATCATCATTATCATAATAATAAGTAAAATGTATAAGCCTAACTTTAGTCTTTTTGAATAATTTTTAGATGTACATCTTTTTCTTATTTGGGCAAACAATTGTCAATTTTTTCTATTTTTGTGTTAAGGCAGGTGGGATTTCCCAGGTTCCTCTGAAAAACCTGCCTTGTACTGTTTGAAATATGCCTTGTTTGCTACGTCATTCAGTGAGCCATAGACCCAATTTAGAGATAACAGCTTGGCCAGTGATGTCATTGTAAACAGCACAAGCAGATTTTCTTTTGTTTAATGCCTCTATCTCTGGATGACAAATTCTATAGTGCACAAATAAATCAACAAATCAGTACTCATTCAAAACAAGCCCCATCACTAAGAATCTGCAGAGCCATATTGAGTGGTTATAAATCAGTTTTAGTGATGCAACACACTTGACTTTATCTTCTCAAGGCTGGGGCATTAGTGTCTGCTTGGTGTGTCATGAGTGAATGAGTGGGCGGCACATGTTTTATGACATATCTACTTTTAGTGAGATCAGTGTTTCATTAGTGTTGGAGTCATGCTAATAGCAAGCATTTTTAGTTTCAGTGGCCTTTGACAATAAGGTCACACTGTTTTTGTCATGACTGTAATAATCTAAACTTCAGGTGATGGCTGACACCTTGAATAAAATATGATTTTTTTTTGTTTGTATTAGCAATGTACTAGCAAAGCTGAAAAATACATCATGGGACTTTATACCATTAAACTACTAGAGATCAGTGGTGATGTTAAAGATGTTTTCGGTTTATAGAGTGGATTCAGAACTATTCAGACCTCTTCACTTTCTTCACATGTAATTGTGTTATAGATTTCATACCCCAGTCCACAGTTCTGCCCTGAAAAACAAAACCAAGAAGAGGGCAGGGACATGCTGCAAATGAGACAAAAATATTATACTTGGTCATTTATTTATTAAGGAAAATGATCAAATATTACACATTTGTGAGTGGCAAAAGTACAGTACAGTACAGTTTATTTTTGTATAGCCCAGAATCACACAGGAAGTGCCGCAATGGGCTTTAACAGGCCCTGCCTCTTGACAGCCCCCCAGCCTTGACTCTTTAAGAAGACAAGGAAAAACTCCCCAAAAAAAACCCTAGTAGGGAAAACATGGAAGAAACCTTGGGAAAGGCAATTCAAAGAGAGACCCCTTTCCAGGTAGGTTGGGCGGGCAGTGGGTGTCAAAAGAAGGGGGTCAATACAGCACAATACAATACACAGAACAGAACAAAACATCAATAAAAAATGTAAAATTTTTTTAGAAGTACGAAGCAGATTTTAACAGTAGATAATATCACATAATAAGAGTTAGATAATTTTTGACTCCTGGAGACCTCATATATCAAGCTTCCTCCCCCATTTGGCCATTCCACGGCTGAAACAGTGTTGGACCAGCCAATCCGATGAAAGGACCCCTCTTTCTCATGATTCCTGCGATCCTCCATCAGGGATGACTTTACCTTAGGCAGGCAAAACAACTTGGCAGGAGGGCCGTGGCACCAAGTGCCACATTTGAGTACCGAGAAGAGAAACAGAATAGGTGAGGGTTAGTATCCAATTCTAACTATCATGTTACTTATGTTTTATTGCTAATGACTAACAACAGAGATGCAGTATGTACAGTTAATCAGCAGCTCTAGTCAGGATATGCTAAACTGAAGTAGTGAGTCTTCAGCCGGGATTTAAAAGCTGAGACCGAAGGGGCATCTCTTATAGTAGCAGGCAGACCATTCCACAGTTTGGGGGCCCTGTAATTAAGAGCTCAACCTCGCACTGTTACTTTATTAATCCTTGGAACCATAAGTAGACCAGCATCTTAAGATCTTAATGTGCGCTCTGGTTTGTAAATCATGATAAGTTCAGACAAGTAAGCTGGACCTCGGCCATTTAATGCTTTATATGTTAAAAGAAGGATTTTGAAAAATGCCCTAAACTTAACCGGGAGCTAGTGTAAGGATTTAAGAGCTGGAGTTATGTGTTCGTACTTTCTTGTTCTTGTAATAATTCTTGCAGCTGCATTTTGTATTAACTGGAGGCTGTATAAAGAACAGTTTGAACATCCAGTGAACACTGCATTGCAGTAGTCAATCCTACTAGAGATAAATGCATGAATTAATTTCTCAGAATCCTGTTTATTTAGAAAGCGCCTTAATTTCCTAACATTTTTAAGATGGAAGAAACATGATTTGGACAACTTTGTAATATGCGCTTTAAATGACACGCTGGAGTCAAAGATGACTCCTAGATTGCGGGTTGATTCAGTAAAATTAATTGGGATTCCAACTGAGTTAAATGATGACAAAATATTGTTATGATCAGCGTCATTCCCTCCAACAATTAACATCTCTGTTTTATCTGTATTTAAAGACAAGTAGTTCTCATTCATCCACTCCTTTAATTCGCTAATTCAACTAATTAAAGACAACATCGGAGAAACTTCATCTGATTTAAATGAAAGGTATAACTGGGGGGCGGCACGGTGGCGCAGTGGGTAGCGCTGCTGCCTCGCAGTTGGGAGATCTGGGGACCTGGGTTCGCTTCCCGGGTCTTCCTTGCGTGGAGTTTGCATGTTCTCCCCGTGTCTGCGTGGGTTTCCTCCGGGCGCTCCGGTTTCCTCCCACAGTCCAAAGACATGCAGGTTAGGTGGATTGGCGATTCTAAATTGGCCCTGGTGTGTGCTTGGTGTGTGGGTGTGTTTGTGTGTGTCCTGCGGTGGGTTGGCACCCTGCCCAGGATTGGTTCCCTGCCTTGTGCCCTGTGTTGGCTGGGATTGGCTCCAGCAGACCCCCGTGACCCTGTGTTCGGATTCAGCGGGTTGGAAAATGGATGGATGGATGGATGGTATAACTGGGTGTCATCTGCATACGAGTGAAAGTTAACATTATGTTTCCTAATGATAGATATCCCAGTGGAAACATGTAAAGTGAAAACAGTAGAGGTCCCAGTACTGAGCCCTGCGGGACACCATATTGAACTTCTGTGTATAATGATGGAGTACTATCAGCACATTTCTGTACATATTGGAACCGATTTGATAAATAAGAACTAAACCAAGCGAGCACGGTGCCTGTAAGCCCAACATCATTTTCTATTCTGTGTAGTAAAATAGAATGGTCGATGGTGTCAAATGCTGCACTTAAGTCCAACAACATAATTACAGTGGAGTTTCCTTCATCAGAGGATATCAGAATGTCATTTACAACCCGCATTAGTGCTGTTTCTGTACTATGACCAGTGCGAAAACCAGACTGGAATTTCTCAAATAAAGTGTAATGCGTAAGGTGTGACTGAAGCTGATTGGTGACTACATTTTCTAGTATTTTAGAGAGAAACGGTAGATTTGAAATAGGCCTATAATTATTTAGTATGTGTGGGTCTAGGTCTGACTTTTTAAGTAATGGTTTAATGACTGACACTTTTAGTGTATCAGGTACTGTGCCATGCAATAATGAACTACTGATAATGTTTAGAATAGGCGCTGCAAGAACATTCATTGCACTTTTTACTAGTTTTGTTGGCACTGGATCTAGGGAACAAGTAGTGGGCTTCATTTTAGAAATTAAAGTTAAGACTTCCTGCTCAGTTACAGGATTAAAATTACTAAAGTGCTGAGTGCAATGTGAGACAGGGTCTGCTAAGCCAGTATTTGGTTTGTGGTGTGATGCAGAGATCTGGGATCTTATATTTTTAATTTTCTCATTGAAGAAGTTCATAAAGTCTGTACTGCTTATATCTGTTGGTATTTTTCACTGTTGATATGAATTTCCATTTGTTAATTTAGCCACTGTTCTAAACAGTACCCGAGGATTTTTATTATTGTTATCTATTAATGTAGAATAGTATTCTGAACGAGCTTTAAAGAGGGCTTTTTTATATTTATTAACACTCTCTGTCCATGCAATTTGAAAGACATGTAGCTTTGTTGTTCTCCATCTGCGCTCCAGTTTTCGACACTCTAATTTAAGAGCTTGAGTGTTTTCATTAAACCAGGGAGAGTTTCTATGTGCTTTGATCACTTTTGCTTTAAGGGGAGCCACTGTGTCCAGAGCATCTCTCAAGGTCACATTATAATGTGATGTTAGCTTATCTAAATTGTTTTCCACGTTTACATTTGATGTTAACTGATCTGAATGGTTTTCCGCAGTTACACTCAACTTACTCAAAGTATCTATAAATTTTGAAGCAGAATTACAATCTAGATGTCGCATTGTTTTTGTTTTAATCTGGGAGTGTGTTGACAAGGGCAGGACTAAATCAAATGTAATTAAGTAGTGATCGGAAATAACTTCATTTAATGGAGTGATATTCAAATTTTGAATTTCAACTTTGTAAGTTATAATTAAATCTAATGTGTGGTTATGATTATGAGTTGGACCTTTGACAATCTGACAAAATCCTACTGAATTTAACAAATAAGTAAAACATTTGCTAAAAGTGTCAGTTACCACATCAATGTGTACATTAAAATTCCGCATCAGTACTACGTGATCATAATTTATAGCTAAATCAGACAGAAGGTTGCTAAATTCAGTCATGAACAATGAATACAGCCCTGGTGGTCTGTAGACTAGCACTATAATTGTGCTGGAATCTGTTTTAATATTTAAAATGAATGCCTCAAAGGATGTAAAGTTGCCTACATTTTTAGAAGTGATTTGCATTTTGTTACAATGAATTATTCCAAGGCCTCCTCCTCGACCAAAATCTCTAGACTTATGAAGGAACGACTAGCCATCTGGTGACGCCTCAGCTAGGGGGACAGTGTCACATTTACTAAGCCAGGTTTCAGTGAGAAGACACAGATCAGATTTTGTACTTAATATAATATCATTTACCAAAACAGCTTCAGTGCCAAGAGAGCGAATGTTCAATAAGCAGCATTTAAAACTGCATGGTTCTTTCTGAACTGCTGATATATTTTTTGTTTTAATTTGAAGTAAATTTTTATTACAGATGCCCCTGGTGGAGGGTCTGGTTTTATCCAGTATGTGAACCTCTAGGATTAGCAGTTAGTTTGAAGGTGAAATTCGATTCCGGTGTTTTCAATCAATGGGATGTCAATCAGGTGTGAGTGGACACCCTGTGTTATTTAAAGAACAGGGATCTATCAAAGTCTGCTCTTCACATGTTTGTGGAAGTGTATCATGGCACGAACAAAGAAGATTTCTGAGGACCTTGGAAAAAGAGTTGTTGTTACTCATCAGGATGGAAAAGGTTACAAAACCATCTCTAAAGAGTTTGGACTCCACCAATCTACAGTCAGACAGATTGTGTACAAATGGAGGAAATTCAAGACCATTGTTACCCTCCCCAGGAGTGGTCAACCAATAAAGATCACTCTAAGAGCAAGGCGTGTAATAGTCGGCGTGGTCACAAAGGACCCCAGGGTAACTTCTAAGCAACTGAAGGCCTCTCTCACATTGGCTAATGTTCATGTTCATGAGTCCACCATCAGGAGAACACTGAACAACAATGGTGTGCATGGCAGGGTTGCAAGGAGAAAGCCACTGCTCTCCAAAATAAAACATTGCTGCTCGTCTGCAGTTTGCTAAAGATCAAGTGGACAAACCAGAAGGCTATTGGAAGAATGTTTTGTGGACGGATAAGACCAAAATAGAACTTTTTGGTTTAAATGAAAAGCGTTATGTTTGGAGAAAAGAAAACACTACATTCCAGCATAAGAACCTTATCCCATCTGTGAAACATGGTAGTGGTAGTATCATGGTTTGGGCCTGTTTTGCTGCATCTTGGCCAGGACGGCTTGCCTTCATTGATGGAACAATGAATTCTGAATTGTATCAGAGAATTCTAAAGGAAAATGTCAGGACATCTGTCCATGAACTGAATCTCAAGAGAAGGTGGGTCATGCAGCAAGGCAACGACCCTAAGCACACAAGTCGTTCTACCAAAGAATGGTTAAAGAAGAATAAAGTTAATGTTTTGGAATGGCCTAGTCAAAGTCCTGACCTTAATCCAATCGAAATGTTGTGGAAGGACCTGAAGCGAGCAGTTAATGTGAGGAAACCCACCAACACCCCAGAGTTGAAGCTGTTCTGTACTGAGGAATGCTGGTGTGTAGGACTGATCAACAGTTACCGGAAACGTTTAGTTGCAGTTATTGCTGCAAAGGGGGGTCACACCAGATACTGAAAGCAAAGGTTCACATACTTTTGCCACTCACAAATATGTAATATTCGATCGTTTTCCTTAATAAATAAATGACCAAGTATAATATTTTTGTCTCATTTGTTTAACTGGTTTCTCTTTATCTACTTTTAGGACTTGAGTGAAAATCTGATGATGTTTTAGGTCACACGTATGCAGAAATATAGTAAATTCTAAAGGGTTCACAAACTTTCAAGCACAATTGTACCCCTCATACTGTTATATGGACAGTGTTGCCACCCGTCTCTTAGACTGTGGCATTCATAACACCAGCGCTCTCCTTGCACCTGTGCCTTCCGGACATGAAAACAGGATGGGAACTTCCGTCCAGCCTTGTACCCAGCCGAGTTCGGGATCTCTCTCCATCTGTGTGGAGAACGGCCCTTTGACATATTCATGTTTCACCCTGTTCAGAGACCCAGTCTTCCTCCCCGCGCCGCACAACCTCAGCCATACTTGTACAGCCTTGAGGGTACATCCAGCTTCTCCTCCTACCTCCCGATCATCTCCTGCAGCACCTGCAGGACCTGCAAAAGTAACTGCATGGACTGAAGAATTGCCTCCAGCTCACATACAGTCATGATAAAGTCAGTTACGTCAGCCGGTGGTGGACTCGTGCTCCACTTGCTCAGACTCAGTCGGGTCCTTCTTGGGCTCAGGATGGACGTACGTTGGCCCCGCCTGTAACCAATCATCGGCGGGCACACAACACAAGCCATCCAAACTGTCGCCTGCTTTGGGGAGGGCTATCTAGTTCTCCACCGCCCTCTCCACCCTTTGATGAAATCCGATGGGGAGACGTGCTTTTAGGCATTCTTCGCGCTGTCATTCTTCAATCAGCAGCAACCTCTCGTCTTCTTCTGTTGTCACCTCGCTGTCTCCCCACGGGTCAGCATGCTTTGGCCATAGACGCAGATCCAGGCAGTCCCCTTCTATAAAACAAAACCAGGGGATGGCAAAGTAATCCCCACCAGGCCTACTTTCTCACCATCGGTAGGAATGGAGCTTCTGTGGACCTCTGGTGATCGTAAAAGGTGAGCCGCTGGTTGCTGTGTGTGCATTTGCATTCCAGCAGCGTGTGCGCACCCTGTTCTGCTGAGCCAGGCTGTCCACAAAATTATTTTTTTTAACCGCGAGGAAGTCCCATCTGGGATGCCATTATGGAATTCACCTGGATTGTCTTCTGGCAGTACTACCTGGTGTTTCTGGAGTGCTGCAGTGCATGGCTCTGGAACTGTCCAGGGGCCACTTGGCGCTGACCATGGTCCCCAACATGGCTGAGCTTCCAAGCTCCAAGCCCGTGGTCCTGACATGTTCCAGAGGGGTCGCTCTCTCATGTTCTAGGAGAGTAATTGTCCCTAATATGTCTCCTACCCTGGTCCTTTAATCACAAGCGCGTCCTGGTGGGACAAGCTCCCCGGTCATCATTCAGTCAAACTGATAAACCAGGTAAACAGGGCCTTTGTGAGGGAGGTCTCCAAGAACCTAATGGTCACTCTGACAGAACTTCAGAAGTCCTCCGCTGAGACGGGGGAACCTGTCAGAAGGATGACCACCTCGGCAGCACTCCATCAACCAAGCATTTATCATGGAGTGGATAGATAAAAACTACTCTTTGGTGAAAGTTTGTCAAATGTGATTAAAAGGACTCAGTGTGAGGAAAAAGATTCTCTGGTCTGAAGAGACAAAAATGTAACTGTGTGGGCAGAACTCTAAGCACTGTGTCTGGCAAAAACCCGGGCACTGCTCATCACCTGCCTAATGCCATTCTTTCAGTGAAACATAGTGGTGGCAGCATCATGCTATGGTGGTTCTTCTAAGTGGCAGTGACAAGGAGACTGATGAAAATTAAGGGAGGGATGAATGCATGCAAACACTAAGAGGTCCTAAAGGAAAACCTGCTGCAGAGTGCACGTGACCTCAGACTCGGGCAATGGTTTAACTTTCAGCACAATAGTGATCTGATCCATATAGAAAATACAACACTGCAGTGGTTTGGGGACAAGTTTCTGACTGTCCTTGAATGACCCAGCCAAAGCCCAAACTTAATCCCTGTAGAACATGTATGGGGAGACCTGAAGATGGCAGTTTACAGATGCATCCTATCCAATCTAAGAACACCTGAGAGGATCTGTCTGGAAGAATTGGATAAACTGCTCAAGTCCAGATGTTCAAAGCAAGGTTATTGTAGTCTTGTCTTTTTATACTAATTTTTATTTCTATGTTATTGGTGATCTTACTTGGAAATTCAGTTTAACTTTAGTTAGTATGCATGCTGTATTTTCAGCTATAGGCTAATTTGTCATGACTCTGTAAGGTTTTTGGATATTATCACTTAATTGCTCTGAAAAAAATTCAATTAGTATTGCAGCTTTCAATGCTGTATTCAAAAACTCCTGTACAGGGCTTTGTCATTTTCTACCAGGCTTTTTTGTATGTCTCACAAAGAGAAACATTTATTTACAGAATTTTGTCACCTAAAGGCCTGAAAAGTTTTGAAAAATCAGAAAATAGATTCAATTGTGTTCTGACATATACAGTATGATAACAAAAAACTGGGATTTAATGTGGACCCAGCAAGCTGTAATGAGGAAACTATAGAAAAACTAGTATACAATGTCAAAGCTCAAGAGTAATATAAACTTGAGTAGCCACTGTACAAGAAGAGCAAGTGGTCCATGTACGGAGAACAGCGGCATGCATTAGATGTATGGACAGCCACAAAATACACAGAAAGAGCAACTAATCTTATGAGATATATAAAGACAAAGTAAGAGTATGCAAAATCAGAGTTTTAAATTATACTGGAAAGCCATCAGAGCACAACATAAGAACAGTAAGTATGGCTTGTTGTGACCGGTGGACATATCAGGCACGAGTCAGAAGGAATAGTTGGGGTGCCATTTAATTTATAGGCCTCTGGCCTATAGTCACTTACTATGCATGCCTGGTGTTCTCAGTCACAATTGCATGTCATCTCTTCTGAGCAGCATGAAATTCTGTAAAGAATCATCTGTTCCTGATTCAGTATATCTGCCTTGCGCCCTTCAGATCCTGTGAATGGCAACTCTGAAAGTTCACGTCACATCATGCACTTTCAGAGGTGACATCCTATTTTGAGCAAAATCATTATCTCTGTATGCTTCACTATGACTAAAAGTATAAGCTATCATCTGGTCTCTGGCTATTTCTGAAGAATTGTCAGTATTAAACACTAAACATCTCTTTCTTCTTCACGTGGCTTAAAATCTGACAGCTCGTAGTCAACATGACACACTAGCCACTGTTCTCAGGAGACGAGCTACAGCGTGTTTGCAAATAGCGATGGAGCAGTCCACTCAAGGATAACGATAAAGAAGTTAAAGAAGAGATGATCAACGAGTCTTATGGCAGTAATATTTCTTTGAAAAACTAAACAAATTTTTATATTTACATATTAATTAATTTAATGGTTGTGCTTTTATCCAGGGCACCACAGGCAAGTTAAGAGTCTCTGAATAAGTCTGGCTGTGATAAAAACTAAAACTTATTTTTGTAAATTGTTATTTTATTTCAATAAGTCTTTTCAATGACAGTAATGATTTTAGGCAGATGCAGTTTTATTAATTATTTTATTTTAGTTTATGAAAATTAGTTTTTTTAGTAATATTCTTTGTTTCAGTTTTCATTTATGATAATAACCTTTATGCGAAGCTTGTAGATCAGGGGTGGCCAATGCGTCGTTCGCGATCGACCAGTAGATTGGAAAGGTAGTGTAGGTAGATAACGTTGCATTCAAAAAAATTTTTTTAAACTTTAGTCTATCATATATTCTCCCTATGGCATTTGCCACTTGATTGACATACAGCGCGGCCAGTCTGAGATCTCTTTTCTTCTAACACACTGGTCATCCAGCACGCACGATCAAACACGTGAGCTACTGCGAAACTCCAGCTGTGATCTAGTTAACCTTCCAGTTTATATCGACTAAAGAAGGGATTTAAAAAAAAATTTGTTTGGGGAGGGTATGGGCTGGATGTGGAATTGGAAGAGGATTTTTTTTCTAACAATGTCTCAATCGAAGTGCGTTTTTCTGATCTGTCAATCTATCATTGCTATTCCAAAGAAGGAAAATGTGGAAAGGCACTTACGAACTCTTCATAAAAACTACGAAAATGACTTCCTTCCGAAAAGTGATCTGAGAAAGCGAAAGGAGAGGAAGCTAAAATCGCAGTTAATCGGACAGCCGCCATTTTTCACTCGGCTGAATTCAAAAGCAAAGGCAGACACATCGAAGCATTGTTCCGGGTCACTCGATCATTAAGCATAAGAAATCCTTCCAAGATGGAGAGATGATAAAAGAGGCCTTCGTTGAGACAGATGGCTAGGGAGAAATTCCTGCTGAGATTTCAAGACCCCTGGCCGGAGAAAAAGGAGTTTCTCCTTGTCATTAAACATGCAGAATACAAGCAACTTAATAACGATCAATGGCCACTAGACTTGGCATTTTTTTTTCCAATCTGACCAAAATGTTGAATGAGCTTAATTTACAGCTGTAAGGAAAAGAGAACTCCATGGTCAATATGATTAGCTCAGTTAATACTTTCAAATGAAAAATGCAACATCTGTCCTGAAAGCTGCAGCGTCTTGATTTGGGGAACATCCAAAACCTCACGTCAGAGCTGAAGACGCAATGGAAGGCGTGTGCGCAACTTGACACAGAGCAGATTGAAAATTGTCTGTCAGACTTTGACAGACGGTTTCAAGACTCAGCTTTACTTGAGCCATTCGCTACATTTAAGTGCTATCCATTTAGGGAAGATGTTGAGGGTGATTCACCCGCATCAAAAATTGCAACACTGTTTCACCTAAAACTCCTCTACAGTGGAGGATGAGATTTTGACACTACAGGATGACATTCAGCTGAAGTCTGGGGCTCTTGGACAGTTTTGGATCTTACGCACAGAGGAAAAGTATGTGCTGCCTCCTTGACTGCATTATTCAGCTGTACTTATTTATGCGAGTCAGCCTTTTCCCACATGAAGATTTTTAAATCCAAATACTGTAGTGACCATAAATGTATTGAATTGTTATTGTGCCATAAAGGTTATTCAGTTTTGCAAGGTACGACAACATATATTTTATGAATATATATATATATATATATATATATATATATATATATATATATAATCATTTTTAATGTAGGTAGATCATTTCGACCTGGTTATTTTAAAAGTAGCTCGCAAGCCGAAAAAGTGTGGGCACCCCTGTTGTAGAGACTTAAACAAGAAGACTCAAAGCTGTATTTGCTGCCAAAGAGGCTTTTATAAAAAAAAAAACTGAATTGATGGCCTGAATGTTTACAGTATATGAATGAAAGATTTCAGTTTTTGATTTTTAATAAAGTTGCAAACCTTTCTGGAAAGGTTTTTCACTTTCTCATTATGGATTATTGGGTGTAGATTGATTACAAAATTGCAAATTTATCCATTTAAAATTAAGTCTACAGTATAAAGTGTGCAAAAAGTGTATGGGTTTGAATACTTTCCAAATGCAGTATATATACAGTACATGTGAGTATTTGCTTCTAAAAATACCATGTAACTTTTGTATCATAGCTTTTCTTTTCAGATTTGTCTGTATATGTTCTTTGCCCTGTCCATGTCATCCCACACAACATCAGTTATACTGTGTTTGGTTTCTGAGGTGCCAGTCTACCACTCCTACTATTCAATTTGCAGACTTCTGCTCCAAGAAGGTCTTATGTTTGTTTGGAGTGTGTTTTGAATCATTATAATGCTGAAAAAGATTAAGTTTTTCCCAAAGATAGAGCATGTCAGTTAGAAATCTGTTTATATTTCTCAGTGGTCATCATTCCATCCATTTTGACCAGACCCAAAGCATCACTGATTGCTTGGCTCCTCCAGACCATGATCTAGCTGCCACTATACTTCACAGAAGTGACATTTTCAAAGTTAAACATACTGTAATGTGTTTATATAAGTTTTACTTTATCTCCTGTAAAAGAGGGACAAGAGGCAGAAAAATGTTTGGATTAGCCACCCCGCATATTGTGTTATAAATAAAGCAATGAGTAGACACTTGGGACCAATTAGAACTGACTTGTATATTGAGAACAGGTAGGCTTTTATAGAGGGTAGACAGAAAGGGGTGTGCTTATAGAGCCGGAAACGGAAGTGATGTCAGGCTGGTCCTTCTTTCGAGACTATGGGTAAGAGGGAAAAGAGAGAGAGTTAGTATACATCGCCACCCTCTCGTCATGAGTAGAAGTACAATCACTTAAGCCTTTCGACTGCCTCCCATGCGCACGTGTGTGACACTCTTTACCTGTTAACCCACACTCTGTAATATATTAAAACACATGTGCTTAACAGTATAAAGAGAAAGCAAGTGAAGATTACATGGTATAGGCAGGTATTAAAGAAAAAGGCAATCTTGAATCTTTTTGAAATGTTGTTAGCATTAGGATTTCATGTTGTGATGAGAAGGCCACAGGTTTGGATATAATTTTTCTCCCATCTACTTGTTACAGCCCTCGTGAAAGATGTACTTTATTACTATACAATCAACATCTTTCTCCAGTTTATTGGCAAAAAAGGGACTAAAGGGTGCACACCCTGAGGTCTCATTTATAAACTTTTCATGGATATGAGTGTGACAACAAGCGAAAGCCAAAAAACAAGGAAAATGCATTTGCACATTTCCATGTGATTTATCTTTATAAATCACAATTATCTTGTAAATATACATAGGTAAACGTGCCCTCAGACTCCTCCTGGTTGCTGCCCTGATACAACCATGCATGGACTTTGCTAATCAACCTCATACATATGCAGTCACAATGCAGAGGAACTTCAGTATGGCTCCCATACTGACATGTCAAAATGCTTCCACCTGCATTCAAGAGTATTTGGCCACGCAAGATCATGCTTGGCATTATAGTGCTGCTTCTCTGCATTCTGGGTGTTTGGTAAAGGCATAAGTTGCCGGAGTCTGAGTGGGTAGCCACTATTTATTGCACATGTAATGACATGATTACTGTTACAATGAATAATACAGGCCACAATTTACCTTACCAACAAGTCTTCTTTGCCTCATAAATACATGAATCACAGGTTTATCCAGGCCACCAAGCCATGATGTTTGTCATTCTCATCTTGGTATCACAAATGCCTTGTGCATTAATGCAGTGTAACTGCTTATAGTTAACAAATACAACAACATTTATTTATATAGCACATTTTCATACAAAAAGTAGCTCAGCTCAAAGTGCAAAATGCAGCTTCATTCTCGCTAGATGCCCTTAAGGCAGAAAGAGTACAGTAAAGTGCTTTGATTACATTAGGAGAACCGGACACTGCTGCACTTTGCCTTTTTATGTTGGCAAGAACATGTTATGATTTATGTATGTACATCCACAATATATGGAAGCTAAATGTAATGCCTCACCAGTCAGTTAATGGCTTCCAGCAGAGCAAGCATGATGGAGTGAACCTTGGCTGAAACATTCCAAACCTGTTGGCCAGTTTCCTGAAAAGTGATAACAGATAGTGTAAAATGACAAAAAAGCAAAAAAAAGTTCTTCAGTGCAGGTATGCAGCAATGATCCTCACAAAAGAGAACTAGAAACAGTCCATACGTTGTAATTATCACTTTTAAGGTGTAATACTGTATGTTTGCCACATCGATGTACATTCTAGTAATGGCTCAGTGGTATGAATTATTATACACATGAGTCATTTAGCTGGTTTTCTAGTTTCTCCAAAATGTTGCGTAAAAATAGATCAGATTTGCTGTAAATATATGCACATTGCGGCACAGTGGCGCAGTGGGTAGTGCTGCTGCCTCGCAGTTGGGAGACCTGGGGAACCTGGGTTCGCTTCCCGGGTCCTCCCTGCGTGGAGTTTGCATGTTCTCCCCGTGTCTGCGTGGGTTTCCTCCGGGCACTCCGGTTTCCTCCCACAGTCCAAAGACATACAGGTTGGGTGGACTGGCGATTCTAAATTGGCCCTAGTGTGTGCTTGGTGTGTGGGTGTGTTTGTGTGTGTCCTGCGGTGGGTTGGCACTCTGCCCAGGATTGGTTCCTGCCTTGTGCCCTGTGTTGGCTGGGATTGGCTCCAGCAGACTCCCGTGACCCTGTGTTCGGATTCAGCGGGTTGGAAAATGGATGGATGGATGGATATATGCACATTCTTCTGTCAAGCGTTCTTTTATAATCCCCACTTTTGCATGGAAAGCTGCTGAATTGTTATAAAACATAAGCCATTTTAATGTTCAAAACTCACAATACTGGACTGTTCTTTAATCAATATATAAAATAAGAAAATTGACTGAAAAAAGAACTCAAAATATGACCTGTGTAAGCTAAGACTGGTAAACCTACTAGCAATAAGGACACCTGAGTAAACAGCAAGCAACTGAAAAACCTGCACCTTTTGACCTTATTTGAACAGAGTCTCCTTGACCTTTTTAACTCTGGGCTGTTTTGTCCCATGTTAAATGCACTCTATGTATATTGTTAAACATCTTCTTTATCTTTACTGGTATCGTTTAGATCATCCTATTAGAATCTTAAACAAATTGTTAATTTATTAGATCTGGGGTAATTAGGATCGAAAAGGACAAACGGCCTAAGAAAGGCAAACACTGATTGAATATTCTTATAATCATTGTTAATTCAAAGTGAAGTTAGGCCTTTAAGTTTTGGTGCATTCTGGGCATTTCAGAAAGAGAGAAGGACAGCAGGCAGAGCAGAGCAGCAGAAAGAAAAGCAAGGAGAGCCAAGAAGAAGAAAAGCCCAAAAGAATTTGACACAGACCTCTGTGGACTGAACACCAGTCTGAAACATCTCTTTAAAAGACTTTAAAAGACTCTTTTTAAAATACATTGCCTAATCTAAATCTTTTTTCAAATACATTATCTACTTTTCATTACCATAATTTTTTATTAAGTTTTTATTAATGTTGCTTTATAATAATATTAATTTTATACTGTTTAATTGGGTCAAGGTACAGTGATATGTACACCTGTTGTCGATGATTGCCCTATTCCTATAGGGGTTAACATCTTAGGAAAAGACATTTTCCAGTAGCAGCAGAGTGGGGATTGGCACAGATGTACCTCAGGTCTGCAGACAACCATTTAGTCTGCTTGTGCACAGCTAGAAAGTCTCTGCTTAATGCTGCATACACACATTTTTAGCCTCTTTTTGTGTGTACTTAACATTTAGTCTGACTCCAGACTTTCATCGTTCTACTATGGTTTTTAATTGCTCATATTGTTACCATGGAACATATTGCTTAGTAAGTCATAAATAATGGAGTAATCCCCGATGTAATGTCAGCATTGGGGTGGGACAAGAAAAACACACAAATCTTTGTAAACACGGAACACACGTGAAATGCATGTGTTCTGAATAACGATATATTTTTTTAGCCTAGGTACCTGACTCACTGATAAACAAGGCTTCAGTTGGGAGACATTTTTGCAGTTTCTCCGGCGGTGGGGGTGGATGGTATACCAGGCTGCTTGCTGCTTGGGATTATCAACACATTTACAAGACAAAAGACGCTGAATGGAGAGGTGCAAGCGGATTTAAGGTGGGCCGGATTTACGAGTTTTCTCGTAAGCTTTGGTAATTCTAGTGTTAAAGGACTGTCTGTAATGAATACCAACAGACTCTGCGGTCTGAGAAGTAAATTTAGTAGTGTAAAATAAAAAATAAAGTTGCTTGGACTTCCCACTACTTGGCAGTAATTTTTTAGGATAACAGAGTAATCCAGCCACTATTTGGCTTATAGTTTTTATTATTTACATTTTTTTTTCATATGTGTTTTCTCAAGTATTTTGTGATTACATTCTCTGTGAAAGGTACAATACATAATAAAGTTTGATTGATTGATTGATTGGTGTAGAGAGCCTGAAAATAAGTTCTATACCAGAAATGAATGGAGCAGTCAAAGATAAATGCAGGCAATCGTAAAGCATTATTTTTATCAGGCAGAACAGAGGAGTGAGCAGGCTGTAGTGGGAGACTTTAACCTGGAAGCTAGAGAGAAATAAATAATGTGAAAGAGTATTTGTTACTGAAAATAAAATGATATATTATTATTTCATTAGTACAGTGTATCAAAGCAGGTGAAATACAAACTCCAAAATGCGTCTTTCTTGTTCCCTGAGTTCCCGCCTACTCCTTATCTGCTACTTGCTCATTTGGTGTCTGATTCCTGCAAACTCTTTTCTGTCATAAAGTTGCTGAAATAAAATATTTCCAGGGGTTGCCAGATCCTAGATAAACTATTTATTTTTGTGTCTACATTTAGTGTTGCAGAGCCATTACATCTTTCATAACTATTCATGGTGGCTCTAGAATCCGTACTAACCCCAACTCTCTCTTCTGTTTCTTTTCCCGTTTTTTTGTGGTGGCAACCTGCGCCACCACCACCTAATCAAAGCACCATGATGTTCCTGCATTGATGGATTAAAAGCCAGAAGTCTACATGACCATCATCATCAAGTCCATCCATGAGAACCCTAAATACAAAAAGGACCAATCATTTATGTTAGGTAGAATGCCCGGAGGGGGCTGGGCGGTCTCATGGTCTGGAACCCCTGCAGATTTTTTTTTTTCTGCAGCCGTCTGGAGTTTTTTTGTTTTTTCTGTCCTCCCTGGCCATTTGACCTTACTCTTATTCTATGTTAATTAATGTTGTCTTATTTTAATTCTTACTTACTTCTTCTTACTTTGTCTTTTTTTTCTCTTTTCTTCATCATGTAAAGCACTTTGAGCTACATTATTTATATGAAATTGTGCTATATAAATAAATGTTGTTGTTGTTGTTCCATGAATGGGGAGAATATGATGTGTTTGACTCTGTCTGTTGTAGTCTAGATATCCATAAAATCACTTGAAAACTTTAAAGTTATGTTATTCATGCCATCTTGATTTCACATATAATTTAAACATTTGGATAATAATGATGGTTCCATTTATGTTTAGTATTATCTAATTGTGTGGCCTGGAAAACCTAGGGTTGCATCTGTATTTGATTGTTTTCCTTCCATTATTTAACATTTCGTGACTAATTTCTGTGTCTCCATGTTCTCATGTTAATTTATTACATACAAACGTTATTGTGTAATGCACAGATGATGCCCATCATCTACAGGTTATAGGTCGATTCAAAGGGTTTCTTTTGCTGTCCCTGAATTGATCTCTTCCTTGGCCATTGTGTCAGTCCTCATAAAACGTTTACTTAGAGTTGGCTTGGAGCATGTTATAGTTATGTTTTTGGACAAGATAAGTGGTACTTATTAACCCCAAACATGTCTATTAAAATTATCATTATTTGCACTTTAAAATGTTTTATGTAAATCTTGTGTGTGATGACAGAATAATATTGTGGAGCAAATTCTACCAACATGCTTGCACAGCCTCAAAAGTGATTGTCTCTAATTAGACATTAGCACACGTTTTGGATAGAAAAGACTTGAAAAATGCGTGTACAAATTTCATCTTTGTCAGAAACAAACTCTAGCATAAATCTTTTAAAAGTCCTTCATAATCTGTAGAAATTCCTAGATACGGCTTTAGATTTTTTATTTGACTATTTTTTGTCTGTAGAATATTGTTTAGAAAGGGACAGTTATGATGTAGGACAAGATGATTTCGAATTTTTGTCCAGTCTTACCTTAGTCATCCAAATTTTACTAACATGGCAGCACACTTTATCATGGTAGAATATGTAGTACTGTACTGTTGCAATGAACAGCAAAACAAGATCAATGCCAGGTTTCACCACTCACCAGCTAATCTTGTTTTGGCCTTGTGTTGTTCCTCGGTTTGCTCAGCTAGATTTTTGCCTGCCTGTTAATGGCTGAGGGCTGGCATTTAACTTCTCACCCTTTCTTTAATTAACGATTTGCAGCTACACATTTCTTTCTGTTTAAAGGAACATAAAGGAAAATGTACAATCTCAGGTAAACTTTTTAAAAAATAATTGCAATCATTAAACTATATTAGATCAAAATGAGTGTCGCTGTCATTATTGTAAATATTACTCACTTTAAGCATATGAAAAGACCCTGAACTCAATCCCTATATGGAATATAACAATGACAAAAGGTAAACATTAGTAGAATCATATCTGAGACATAATTGTTTCTCTTTAACCCCTGGGTGGATCCACCATCAGGATAACCTGGATGTTCACCCTTGAGGCCTTGGGATATGTAAGAAAAAAGTAATGAGAGCATTTTTCTGTTCAGTTATCCCTCACACTCTTCCAATACATGTACAGTACATGGTTACTTGTACATTATATTGCTGTCTTGATCTAATATATCAGAAACCACTGTGTTAAATCTCAGAGGGAGACCACCCCCTGGCTTATTTTATTTTTGCATGTGATGTTCATACAGTGTAAATATATACGTGTGGGGGTCTTGATCTATTCTTGCTTTAAATCATTTCTCAATTACATAGATGATACAGAGTGAGTTGATATTTATCATTCATTATGTACCAAGCTTTTCCTAGTAACCAAACTGATCCAATAGTCAAAGCTTATAAAATACCTAGTCAAAGGCTCGAGAATGATTGTAAAGAATGTCACCACAGTGTAAATTTCACAGTGGAGCCCAAACTATACAGTATATAATACATAATGTAAGATTGTCATATCAGACCTAGAGAACACCACACTCTGAAGGAATATAGTACGGAAGAACTGGCATCATCTTTCTTAAGTGAGTTCTTAATTAGGCACACCAACTCTGCCATTTTTTACTGAAGATTAATTTTGGTTAAATGTATGTTGATCTGTATTTTTCTATTTCTTACATTAGGTAATATAAATATTTACATGCATCACTTGTCTTTTTATTTGGCCTTGAATGAAATATATTTGGTCCGGTATCACACTATACTTCAGTTTAAATATCAATATAAAATATAGTTTTTATATTTTTTTAATGGCATATTTATGCTTTCTCATGTCCATAACAGTCTATCTGTTGTGTTTTGGAATTCATCTTCTAACATTACTAACTATACTAAGACTGTTAAACCTGCTAATGAGGTGATCTAAGGTTAGTATGCAACTTTGTTTTCTTTCTTTGACTCCAAGTAACACACTACAACTGCACTTAGTCTTAGTTTTGGTCTGCTGTGACCATAGCTCTGGGCACACTTTTAACAGCACTAAACTTAAAATTTAGTCACTGAAAAGTTACTATAAATACACACTAAGACCAGATCAACACAAGATAATCCCAAGCTGATAGCACACTGCCATTGACCCAAGTAGCCCACAGACATAGCTCCATCAGGTTGAGTTAACCACATTAGTAATGATTACAACACTCTCTAAACAAACTGTCAGACTATTTGAATTGTTTGCAGAAATCACAATGTGAATTTCATTTGAATTGTAGTTTAAGCAAAGATCCTCTGAATTGATGATACTATGAAAGATGTTTATGTGAAAACTAAGGGAAAATTAAAATCTTCTGCAAAATGATCTAGCACTCCAGTTGACACTATAAAGCAAAGGCACACATTTTCATAGTATACTATGTATGATCTAAGTAACAGTGTTATCACAATGTTAAAAATGTACTGGGCATGCTAAAGAAAAGAGTTTCTTAAACTTTTTTTCTTGCCACCCAAATCTTGCCCTTCTTAGTGTCTTTAAAAACCCAGTCCATGACGGCTGTCAGACTGTGCAGAATCGCTGCTGACAGTCATCATGGGGAGATGGGTGTGTCCGCCTTGGAGAATCGCCACCAACAGTCATAGTGGAGCAATGTTGATTGCTTATACTGCCTGCAGCGACTCATCAAGAGATACTTCACAAACTTTATGTGACAATGGTATAACGGTGACAATGGTACAATGGTGAGACATGATTCTGTGTGACCCAAAAGCAGGCAAGCCGTGATCTAAAATTTAAGAAACTTATCCTCCAGAGCATGCATATGGATGTGAGTTAAGTTTTAGGAATGCACACCAGTCTCAGAAGAATTGGAGATCAGCTCTAAAATAATTTAAATTCTGTGCAAATATTTTTTTATTATTTTCTCATGTCTCCTGTGTGTGCTGAAATACACTGTATTTCTAATTAATCATTATTGCAGTATTCATCTTGATGCAAGCACACATCAGAAACAAAGCAAAGGTTGAAAGAAGGCATTATAGCCATGGAAAAGGACAGAGACAATTCAAGTGCACTTATCCATTAAAAAAGTACCGGTAACATGTGCAAGTCATTTAAAACAAAACCGTTTTTTTTCAGGCTGCCTTAATCTCATGACCAACATTTTGCTTTGGGAATATTGAAGTTTCTTGATAAGGATATAATTAATGCTTATCTGTTGGGGAGACAATTAAATCTGACTAATTCAACTGACACTTTTCACAGAAATATCCTGGGAGTACCTGTGTATATACATAGCATTCTGTACTTCAGGACCAGAAAACATTGTTATGGGCCACCATTCATTTCTGAAATATTAAAGTGGGACAAAGTTGAGTTTCTGATTAAGTACTTTACAACACTGTAATAGTTATTGCTACAAATAAGCATGTAGTTCAACCAGGAAAATAATCCCTTTCATTTTACTTGTAACCAACACATTCTTCATAAATATTCATTTTGAAAACCTGAGAGATCAGGTATGAAGTGCCACCATGTCATCATATTGAAACACAAAGTCAAAGTACAGTCTGGAATATGGAAAGAAACACATTCTAGGCCCAGAGAAACATTTGCTGGTATCTAGCAACCTTCATGAACTGTTGTCTATGATGGGTCAAAACATCTTGGTTAACAGATTGCTAAAGGTTTATAAATGCTTTAGAATTGAATATTTTACGATTAAAGTGGTTGATTGAAGTTAAGAGAGGATAAACAACTACTTGTAGAAAATACTGTTGCCAGAACTCCCTAAGATAGGCTCCTAATTATCTGAAAACTGCCTGGCATTATTCAGGTTGATTTCTCCCATAAATGGACCACCATTCCCCCCTTCTGTGATATAATACTGTGAACAACCAAACCTGCTGTTGGCCGGTTCTCAAGCTCGCTGTGTACTGCACAGCCATCCCTGCCCAGATAGAATGCCTCACAGATTGCGTCCTGCTCTTCACACAGACTTCACAGCTAAGTGTGTGACAGAGCCCAGTAAAAAGGGATAATTGGTAGTTATATAAGGAATGGAAGTGTTTGGAATGTTAATCAGCCATTGATCATAGCACACTGAAACAGATGGGGTGGGTTTTTTCAGCATTGCATTTTGATACAATCTCTACTTAGGGGTGAGAGGAGCAAATCAGCCACA